>NW_014612853.1:0-330 GCF_000485595.1 Priapulus caudatus | reverse complement strand
ATGGTGGCCAATATAGCGTAGAAATAGCGTAGAAGTAGAAGTATAGTATATGTATGTGTATGTGCATATATATAGGGCCTACCAGGGGTGAATAATGACAAACCTTTGCCATCATTCACCCCGGATATGTAGGCCCCTACGTAATTATAATAAGTAGGGGGGGCCTACTATAACAAAATCAAGAGCTAATAAACACCTTTATTAGGTGTTTATTCGCTCTTGATGAAATGTATGTTATGTAAAACATTCTATATACGCACGCACACACGCACGCATGCGCGCACGCACACACACACACACACAGACACACACACACACACACACACACAC
>NW_014612852.1:0-330 GCF_000485595.1 Priapulus caudatus | reverse complement strand
AGCTAGGGCTGTGTGCGTGGGGCTGTAGCTAGGGCTGTGTGCGTGGGGCTGTAGCTAGGGCTGTGTGTGTGGGGCTGTAACTAGGGCTGTGTTCGTGGGGCTGTAGCTAGGGTTGTGTGCGTGGGGCTGTAGCTAAGGCTGTGTGCGTGGGGCTGTAGCTAGGGCTGTGTATGTGGGGCTGTAGCTAGGGCTGTGTTCGTGGGGCTGTGTGCGTGGGGCTGTAGCTAGGGTTGTGTGCGTGGGGCTTTGGCTAGGGCTGTGTGTGTGGGGCTGTGTATGTGGGGCTGTAGCTAGGGCTGTGTGCGTGGGGCTGTAGCTAGGCCTGTGTAT
>NW_014612851.1:0-330 GCF_000485595.1 Priapulus caudatus | reverse complement strand
CTCTCTCTCTCTCTCTCTCTCTCTCTCTCTCTCTCTCTCTCTCTCTCTCTCTCTTTTGCTCTCTTTCTCTCTCTAGCTCTCTCTCTCTCTCACTATAGCTCTCTCTCTCTCTCACTCTCTCCTTCCTTCCCCTTCACCTCCTCCTCTCACCCAGTGCGACGTCCATCGTGTCTCGCTTGCCGTACAGGAATGGCTTCTTAGTTATCGGCGGCAGACCTCCTCCTCCTCCTCCGCTGCTGCTGCCGAGAGGAAACACAGACGTCGTCCTCCCTCCTCCCCCTCCTACTGTAATAAGCGGGCACGACCTCATTATAGCTATATATTTACGGC
>NW_014612849.1:0-330 GCF_000485595.1 Priapulus caudatus | reverse complement strand
CAGGTGTATATATTAGAGGACACGCGCACCTGTTTCCACCGCGTGTAGTCGTATAAATTGGGTGTCACTTTCCCCCGGGCGTAGATGGGGGTCTATAAATACATTATGGCGGTGCGTATGATAATGTAATTTCAATTTTTACTAGTTGTTTACCTCACTACTATTGCCATAACATTCAGTGATATACGGGAATTACGATTTACGAGTAACATTTTAATACAAAAAAAAACATTACTAAGGATTCTCTGTGGTCTGTTACGGGAGGAGGTCTATGGGTGTGACACCATGAGTTACCGCACCGTGTGACACCATGAGTTACCGCACCGTGTG
>NW_014612848.1:0-330 GCF_000485595.1 Priapulus caudatus | reverse complement strand
CACGCACGCACACATACACACACACACACGCGCGCGCGCGCGCGCGCTCTCGCACATAGGCAGAGTAGAGTTCCGGTGATACGGTAGCAGGGAAAACTCAGCAAATAGCATCATCATGCATCATCATGCATAGCCCCATCAGGCAGTCAGCCAGGCAGACACGTAGGTAAGACACTCCGGCCGGTAGTCAGGCAGAGAGAGGGGGAAGAGAGGAAGAATTAGATTGAGGGAGAGATAGGGGGAACGAAATAGAGAGAGAGGGTGGAGGGGATAAAAGGTAAGAGAGGAAAAGGCAAAAGAAAGAAGGAGAGAGGCTGCAAGAGAGAGAGA
>NW_014612847.1:0-330 GCF_000485595.1 Priapulus caudatus | reverse complement strand
ATCCGGTCGAAGTGGTTGGTGAAAAGCTGCGCAGCATGATGCCCTGGATTCAGAAGATTGTTGACAAGAGTAAAAACTGAGTTGATTTAGTCACTTTTATCCTTGAAAGGGCAGTTGAAAGGCTGCCCTTTCTTACTTTTTAGAGGCGTCAGAACTCTCATGAAAAATGCCAATCAGCCTGTTGCCCAAGAAGGTTACCCCTTCATCGGGCTCTTCGCATTTATCACGCTGGTCTTTGCTCTGCTCGGCTGGGGATTTCTTGCCCTGGTGCTGCTTGCGCTGACCCTGTTTACGGTTTATTTCTTCAGAAATCCCGAACGGCAGACCCCC
>NW_014612846.1:0-330 GCF_000485595.1 Priapulus caudatus | reverse complement strand
AAGTGGGGAAAAAATTTCCCCTTCGGCGAACCTCTCACTACGCCGAATGCCTAAACCCCGTTTCGCCAGCGAGGCATATATATTTAACACGAGTTAATTGTCACGCGGTGCCGCGTGCTCAGGGGTCTCTATATACCGCCCTGTGGCATGATGACGTCGACGGTTGCCCACTACGCACCTCTAATAGCTCATCACCTCCATACACGGTATAGGCCCTATATATATATATACATATATATATATACATGCTCTCATATAAGCTACGTAATGTGGCTCTGCAACATTGTGTCGCGGTAACATGAGTTACGACAGCTGCACGACAGCAAGCTA
>NW_014612845.1:0-330 GCF_000485595.1 Priapulus caudatus | reverse complement strand
AGAGAGAGAGAGAGATGGCAAGAGACAAGAGAATAGGAAGAAAGGAAAAGACAATATGGAACGGAAATATATTTACTGATGCTAAAATATATACTGTTGCTGTTGCTGCAACTGCTACTGTTGCTACTGCTGCTGCTGCTGCTGATGCTGCTGATGCTACTGCTGCTACTACTGCTACTGCTCCTGCTGTTGTTACTAATGCTGCTGTTGCTACTGCTACTACTACTGCTGTTACTGCTGCTACTACTGCAACTGCTGCTGCTGCTGCTACTGCTGCTGCTGCTACTGCTGCTGTTACTACTGCTACTGCTACTGCTACTGCTGCTACTT
>NW_014612844.1:0-330 GCF_000485595.1 Priapulus caudatus | reverse complement strand
GAGAGAGAGAGAGAGCGCGAGAGCGAGAGAGCGATGTCAGTGAACCCGCTGTGACCTGGCGAGGCGGAGAGTAGTTTTTATTTGGCGGGGACTCCCCTACTACTACGCGCCCTCAATATCTCCCATTCTCGTGCGGTTAATGCACTCAGTACTTCACTATCCCTCCCCCTCCTCCTGCTCTCCCTCCCCTCCTCCTCCTCCTCCTCCTCCTCCACCCTCTCCTCTTCATCCTACTCCTCCTCCGTATCCTCTCCCTCCTCTTCATCCACCTTCTCCCCTCCTCCCCTCCTCTTCATCCCACTCCTCCTCCGCTCCCTCTCCTCTCCCTCC
>NW_014612843.1:0-330 GCF_000485595.1 Priapulus caudatus | reverse complement strand
TATATATATATATATATATATATATATATATATATGCGCCGCATTATTGCACCCAATTTTCGTTTCCTTGCCATCTTTTGCCTCTCAAATTTGTTCCTAGTCGTCTTCTTAGCCCCCATCTTTTCACCTTTGAACCATCATTTTTCCCCCAAGTTTTTCTCTTGCCAGCTTTTTGCCCCAAATGTTTCCCTTGCCATCTGTTTGCCCCATGTTTTCACTGTCGAGCCATCTTTTTGCCTCGTATTTTCACTGTCGAGCCATCTTTTTGCCCTCAATTTTCCCATTTAGGTGGAGCAACCCTACCCCCAAAAAGGCGACTAACCCCACCCC
>NW_014612842.1:0-330 GCF_000485595.1 Priapulus caudatus | reverse complement strand
CGACCAAAAGTTGTTGCAAGGTTACGACGCGAAAGTTGTTGCAACGTTACGGCGCGGAAGTTGTTGCAACATTACGACCTGAAAGTTGTCGCAACGTTACGACGCGAAAGCTGTTGCGACGTTACGATGCAAAAGTTGTTGAAACGTTATGACCCGAAAGTTGTTGCAACATTACGACGCGAACGTTGTTGCAACGTTACGACACAAAAGTTGTTGCAACGTTACAACCTGAAAGTTGTCACGACGTTACGACGCGAAAGTTGTTGCAACATTACGACCTGAAAGTTGTCGCAACATTACAACGCAAAAGCTGTTGCAACGTTACGATGC
>NW_014612841.1:0-330 GCF_000485595.1 Priapulus caudatus | reverse complement strand
TGTGTATGTGTATGGGTGTGCGTGTGCGTGTGCGTGCGTGTGCGTGCGTGCGTGCGTGCGTGTGCGTGTGCGTGTGAGTGAGTGTGTATGCGTGCGCGTGCGCGTGCGTGTGTGCGTGGTGTGTGTGTGTGTGTGTGTGTGTGCGTGTGTATGTGTAGCCTAGTGTAGTCTAGTATATGCGGAGACCACACACACAGCTAGCCAGTCAGTTGGAGAATGTTGTGTAAGGTTCGATGACAGTTGACAGGGGGCAGACATCCCGTGCACGCACTCACGCACGCACACACGCACACACACACACGTACACACGCGCGCGCACGCACACACACA
>NW_014612840.1:0-330 GCF_000485595.1 Priapulus caudatus | reverse complement strand
CGGCACAAGACCGAAGCGCGAAGCGCTTGCGGCTTGTGTGCAACCCCCTGTTTGCCTGCAAGCGGGCGACGACCGTAGCGCCCATGCCATGGCCGGTGCGTCAGTCGCGTGGTCGGTGCGCGTTGAACCAACGGCGCACTTCCAGTTCCGCCTCGTCACGCGTCTTGCCGTAACGTTCCTGGATCAGCCCGGCGAGCCGATCCGCTCGGCCTTCGGCCTTTGCGAGTTCGTCGTCCGTCAACTCGCCCCACGCCGCTTTGGCCTTGCCGATCATCTGCTTCCACTTGCCTTCGGCAATGTCGTTGTTCATTGTGGTTCTCCTGATAGGGG
>NW_014612839.1:0-330 GCF_000485595.1 Priapulus caudatus | reverse complement strand
ACTTCGGTACTCTATCACATCACCCTCGTTTATCTGGCACTGTTGCGGCATTTGCCACTTGTTATAACAACCAATTACAAGCAGCCACCTCATCACTGACCGTCAGCGAATGTAATAGATTTTCGATAAGCACTCGGTGTTAATAGATTGTGATGGGTCCCTCCAACATGTGTCGGTCAATTCCCTAATGGACAGTTGTGCTAATAGGGCTCTATGAATATTGAGCAATCGTAACCTAATCTCGTTTGAGGCGTTACATTTGTGTAAGCTGTTGTCTGCGGGAGCCGCACGAAGAAACTAACGTAAGTAACAGCAGCAAACATATCATCC
>NW_014612838.1:0-330 GCF_000485595.1 Priapulus caudatus | reverse complement strand
AAGTTATCTGCGCGTAGGCCCATGCCCTCTGAGCCATAAAAGCACATCGGACGCATATAGGCAGATGTTAGATTATTTTCTCGCACGGCTCTAATTTGCGCATCAGTAATCTCCTCTTTAGAAAAAGGCATATCCATGCGCATAATTTTAGCGGAATTAAACAAGCGGTCGGTATGTTCTGCAAGACGAAAAATGGCAGTGCCATCGTTATCTGTTTTATAATTGCCATTAGCCTTAGCTTTACACATGGTGATATTCACATGATGGCGTGTAAAAGATGAAGTTCGAATGCGCAGACCATGCTTCATGTTCTCTTCGCCGAGATAAGAT
>NW_014612837.1:0-330 GCF_000485595.1 Priapulus caudatus | reverse complement strand
ATATAAGGGGCTACACATAAAGGGCTTACATAAGGGGCTACACATAAGGGGCTACACATAAGGGACTACACATAAGGGGCTATACGTAAGGGGCTATGCATAAGGGGCTATACATACGGGACTACACATAAGGTACTATACCGGTAAAGCTAGAGACTTAGATACTATCAAGTCTTAGACAGCGGCGTGGGGTGTGAGGGAGTGGGTGGGACGCGTGGGGTGGACGTAGGGTAGACGTGGGGGTGTGGGGGAAGCATACAGCAGCCCCCCTCCCCCCCGCGTGATGATGCAATAATGTTTCCGTCAGACGCCTCGCGACAAACACCGTCA
>NW_014612836.1:0-330 GCF_000485595.1 Priapulus caudatus | reverse complement strand
TTGGCGTGGCGTGGCTTTACGTGGCGTGGTGTGGCTTGTGGGGACGTTGCTGTGACGTAGCGTGGCATGGCGTGACGTTGTTATGGCGTGCCGCGACGTATGGCGACCTTGCTATGACGTTGCTATGACGTGGCATAGCGTGGCTTGGCGTGACGTTGCGTGGCGTGGTGTGCCATCGCGTGGTGTGGCGTGGCGTGGCGTGACGTAGCGGTGGCCGCTTGGCTTCATCTATGAAGAAACAGTGGCGTGGCGTGGCATGACGTGGCGTGGCGTGTCATGGCGTGGCGTGGCGTGGCGTGGCGTGTCATGGAGTGGTGTGGCGTGGCGTGG
>NW_014612835.1:0-330 GCF_000485595.1 Priapulus caudatus | reverse complement strand
GTGACGAAGGTTGAAGTTTAACCTTCGTCCTACAGCAGCAGAGTAGCAGCAGCAGCAGCAGCAGCAGCAGCAGCAGCAGCAGGAGCAGCAGCAGCAGCATCAGCAACAACAACACCAGCACCAGCAGCAGCAGCAGGAGCAGCAGCGTAATAGGATTCTGTCGCGGCTTCATCGGCTGTCGCTACGCCGTGTGTCAACCTCCGCGTTCCTGTTAGTTCTGCCGCGTCTGTTAGTTTGTTTTCCCGACGATTGCTCGCCTGGGAGACTTGTGTACACATACACCGCGCGCACCGCGACCAGCCGCAGCCGTAGCAACAGCACTAGCACAAA
>NW_014612834.1:0-330 GCF_000485595.1 Priapulus caudatus | reverse complement strand
GAGAGAGAGAGAGAGAGAGAGAGAGAGAGAGAGACAGAGCGAGAGAGAACGAGAGAGAGACGCAGAGAGAGAGAGAGAGATAGATAGATAGATAGATACGTGGACGCACACATGCACCCACACGAACACACACTCGCACACGCACGTATAGTATGCACGCACACACACACAGCAATGCTGCGGTAACTGTGCTATAGTGGATGTTTGGGGGTGGGGGGTAGATGCCACATCGACTACACCTATAATGCTGCTAACCCCTGCGCCATATGGCTATACTAATTAACCCCCTCCCCCACCCTTGCTCCTCCTCCCCCTTCCCTTCCTCCCCTC
>NW_014612833.1:0-330 GCF_000485595.1 Priapulus caudatus | reverse complement strand
TCTCGGCGCGCACTGTTTACCCGGTGGCGCGCACTATTTATCCTCGGCGCGCACTGTTTACCCGTCGGCGCGCACTATTTACCCTCGGCGCGTACTGTTTACACGTTGGCGCGCACTATTTAACCTCGGCGCGTACTGTTTACCCGTCGGCGCGCACTATTTACTACCCTCGGCGCGAACTGTTTACCCGTCGGCGCGCACTATTTACCCTCGGCGCGCACTGTTTACCCGTCGGCGCGTACTGTTTACCCGTCGGCGCGCACTATTTACCCGTCGGCGCGCACTATTTACCCTCGGCGCGCACTGTTTACCTGGCGGCGCGCACAATTC
>NW_014612832.1:0-330 GCF_000485595.1 Priapulus caudatus | reverse complement strand
ACTAGATACGAACTAGAATACGACGTGAGACTAGATACAAACTAGAATACGACGTGAGACTAGATACGAACTAGAATACGACATGAGACTAGATACAAACTATAATACGACATGAGACTAGATACGAACTAGAATACGACATGAGACTATATACAAACTATAATACGAGATACGAACTAGAATACGACATGAGACTAGATACAAACTAGAATACGACATGAGACTAGATACAAACTAGAATACGACATGAGACTAGATACAAACTATAATACGACGTGAGACTAGATACAAACTAGAATACGACATGAGACTAGATACGAACTAGAATAC
>NW_014612831.1:0-330 GCF_000485595.1 Priapulus caudatus | reverse complement strand
GGGAGAGAGAGAGAGAAGTATGCATGCCGATCGCATGTTAATTCATGCTATTTCGCTGCGGGGAAGGATGTCAGAGTATTTAAAATCTCGGTGACCACGCTAATGACCACGCTAACATGTTGAGCGATGGCGAGCGATTCGAAAGGGAAATGGATAAACAAATAGCGCGAGTGCGTGTGCGTGCGTGCGTGCGTGCGTGCGTGCGTATATGGCATGCATGCGTGTGGTGCGCGCGTGCGTGCAGTCTGCTGTGTGCATGGCGCACGTGCGTATGCGTGCGTGCGTCCTGCGTGCCTGCCACGTGTAATGTTATGCGCGGAATATGGATCA
>NW_014612830.1:0-330 GCF_000485595.1 Priapulus caudatus | reverse complement strand
CCAGCAGAAACGGAGACTCGGGCGAGTTCGGAGAAGAGGTGCTTGAACATGGGCAGTTATCCGGCATGACCACCGTTGCGGACGCCATTGCCCGGGAAATGATTGACCTGCCCGGTACGATGCGCCGGGTCGCACAAAGCCAGCGTCGATGCCGGCTTTCGTCAGCGCGAATTTTCCCTGGAATAAATTCGCCGGGCAAGCATTTCTTTAGCGCGATTCGGCAGGGTAACGGGCTTCGCCTTCTTCGGCATCCGATGTCAAGACGACGCGATTGCGCCCCGCCGCCTTCGCGACGTAGAGCGCAGCGTCGGCGCGCACCATCGCGCTCTC
>NW_014612829.1:0-330 GCF_000485595.1 Priapulus caudatus | reverse complement strand
TAACTATAGAGAGGAGGAGATGGGGAGAGCAGCTATAACAGAAAGTAGGAGATGGGGAGAGCAGCTATAGAGAGAGGAAGATAGGGAGAGAAACTATAGAGAGGAGCTGGGAAGAGCAGCTATAACATAGAAAGCAGGAGATGGGGAGAGCAGCTATAGATAGGAGGAGATGGGGAGAGCAACTATAACATAGAAAGTAGGAGATGGGGAGAGCAGCTATAGATAGGAGATGGGGAGAGCAACTATAGAGAGGGGGAGATGGGGAGAGCAGCTATAGATAGGTGGAGATGGGGAGAGCAGCTATAGATAGGAGGAGATGGGGAGAGTAAC
>NW_014612828.1:0-330 GCF_000485595.1 Priapulus caudatus | reverse complement strand
CAATTATGTGTCGAAGGTGATTTGGTAGATAGGCTTATCTGTCACTTTTTCAACAACTGTTGATAATATAGCACTTTACAGAGAAATGTCTATAACTAATTTCGAATATTAGTGTTTTATCGTTAAAACAACTAAATTTCATATCAGGCCTTTGGCATTAATACTGATTGTTTAATAGCGCATTAATTCCCATCAAAATATAATCTGTATATGCATGATAATTAGATGTGATGTAACAATAATATTTTTAGCAAATTAAGTTTATATCGTGAAGGTACGCTAAAATACACATCTATTCTTTCAAAACAAACACATACTCACGTTAATGGC
>NW_014612827.1:0-330 GCF_000485595.1 Priapulus caudatus | reverse complement strand
ATATATATATATATATATATATATATCGGCTCACAGCACAGAATGCCAGGTAGACGATCTACCTGTGCAGACGATAATGACTTGAACGCCGACAATTCGCAGGTGCGTTTAACGGTATCACGGCGGCGGCAGCAGAGGTCGTCACTCAGGTATAATCACATTAATACAGCGATCAGTCGTGCAACCTGACACAGCTGCAGCGGCGGCAGCGGCGGCGGTGCGTTACGGGGCACGCAGACGACGTGACATGCTAATTGTCATCATCATCGTCATCATCATCGTCATCGTCATGGTTATTGTTATTTTGTTGAGTCATCATCATCGTCATAG
>NW_014612826.1:0-330 GCF_000485595.1 Priapulus caudatus | reverse complement strand
TGTTGAGGCTGTGTTCAGCATACTTGCCCTTCGCGATCAAATTTTACCACCCACCATTAATTTAACTGATCCAGATCCAGCCTGTGATCTGGACTATGTCCCCTAATATTGCGCGTGAGGCAAAAGTTAATGTTGCGATGAGCAACTCCTTTGGTTTTGGTGGTACAAACGGCACCTTAATTTTTAAGAAAATATAAGACCTGCTGCAACTGAGTAGTGATATGACGACACTGGTAAATGGGCAACTTCAAGATTCATTGCCAGTGTCTGATCGTGGTTTACACTATGGTGACGGAGTATGGGAAACTATTCTCATTTCATCTGGGCAAC
>NW_014612825.1:0-330 GCF_000485595.1 Priapulus caudatus | reverse complement strand
GCCCCCTGAAAAACGTGTCGTGCAAATCTTTGTCGAAGGTGTGGTCGATGCAGTCAATGTTAACGATGGAGATGTTTTTGAAAAAGGCCAGACACTCTTATCATTAGATAAAACTGTTTATCAGCAACATGTCGAATCATATGCAGCTAAAACGGCTGGATTAAAATCACGTTTTGATGATGTTAGTCGTGACTTGATGCAAGCGAAAGAGCTCTATGAGCAGACAGTGCTGTCAGATGTGGAGCTACAGAAGGAGCAGGTCAAATTTGATATTGCAAAATCAGATCTGCAGCAGGCGCAGGCGCAACTGCGTATCGCGCGGTGGGAATT
>NW_014612824.1:0-330 GCF_000485595.1 Priapulus caudatus | reverse complement strand
AAAGGCGGCAGGGAAGATAGCTGAGGGCGGTAAAAGAAAAAGTAGGCCCTTGCGAGGGACAAGGAATGCAAGGTGAAGGACGGGAAGGCGAGAAGTAAAAGTTTTGCACCCAGCAGGCTAGGGCGCTCTGCTAATTATAAAAACAGGTCGACAGATAACAATTTATTAGAGAAACCTAGGCTGAGATACCCGCTAACCATATTAAATGCATATTTATTTCAAAATATAACTCCTCGGTGGGTTATTACACATGCGTTAACACACTAACGTAGCCAGATTTTTTACTGAATGGTATATGCAGCTGACACCTTACACGCAAGGTCTTCTTCC
>NW_014612823.1:0-330 GCF_000485595.1 Priapulus caudatus | reverse complement strand
TGCAGCCCGCACGACCGCTATGCGCTGGCTGCTGAAGTGAGCAACGGCGAGCGCGACATGTGGATCGTGATGGCGGCCTATCGGGAATGAAGGGGGAATGAATGGCGGGCGCAGAACTGGCGCAAGAGCGAGTTGGCGCAATCGTGAAGATCGGACCGACGGGAACGGGTAGAAGAATTACAAGCGTGGCGAGCGGAATTGCAATTGCCGCGCACAAGGGAGGGATCGGATGAAAAGCACAGGAAAATCGGCTGCCAATCCGGGCAGGCGGCGCGCCCACTCGTGGCTGCGTTGGTGGCTGCCCGGCGTGGCCGCGCTGGCGCTCGGCTG
>NW_014612822.1:0-330 GCF_000485595.1 Priapulus caudatus | reverse complement strand
TTTACGGCACCTAACGTAGCCGTAAATTGATTGTGATTATTATTGAAATTCATTATGGTTAAAATTAAAATCGTATTGTAATAGTAGAGAGAGAGAGTGTGTGTGTGTCAGCTCTCATAAGCCTACGTTATCTCTGATAACATCATCAACACTATATCTTACTTGTTTGTGAGCAACACTCCGTCCAGATATCCGGTCCCAGCAGACCCCGGAACTCCATCCACGTAACTCTGAAAGCAGCAAGAGTATATAGAGCGTGTGTATGCCCCGCTATCGCACCTATCATCTCATATCTCATCTACCTGCTATCTCATCTGCTTGCTATCTCAC
>NW_014612821.1:0-330 GCF_000485595.1 Priapulus caudatus | reverse complement strand
TCTGGTATTATGGGGGGGGGGGCGAATATAATCCGAATCAATTTACAAATTATAGACATTTCGCAGCTGTGGAGATATCATAGACTACACAACATACAAAGATATAAATTGTTCATTAAGGTTTATTATTGATGAATTAACATTTTACATTAATTTATCATACAGTTTGCTTTGTTTTCAACCCAACATTAACCCTACCTCAAAATGCCGAAAAATGGCAAAGTCTCTCATGTCGAAAAAGATCATGATCTGCAGGCTATCCACAGAATGTCTTACATTGACATTTTGCCACTTCGCCTCATGAACCCTTCTAGATAACCAAACACAAAA
>NW_014612820.1:0-330 GCF_000485595.1 Priapulus caudatus | reverse complement strand
TTTCTCTCTCTCTCTCAGCACCTACTCTCCCAGTCCTTGTGTGCGTGTGCGTGCGTGCGTGCGTGCGTGCGTGTGTGCGCGCATGCGTGCGTGTATGCGTGCTTTCTACAGTGCACAGGTATGTGGATACATGTCGAAGATTGCCTCTGGCTATTGTCTGCTGCTGGTGGTTTTCTTATCCTGCGTGCATCTTCCTCCTCCCCTTCCCCCTCCTCCCCCTTCCCCTCACCTTCCTCCCTCTTTCTTCCTTACAGTGCGGCTAAGCTGTTAGATCTTGTGTGACAATCTCTCTCTCTATCTATCTATATCTCTGTATCTTTCTCTCTCTCT
>NW_014612818.1:0-331 GCF_000485595.1 Priapulus caudatus | reverse complement strand
CTCTCTCTCTCTTTCACGCGCTCTCTCTCCCTCCGCTCTCTCTCTCTCTCTCTCTCTCTCTCTCTCTCTCTCTCTAGCTCTTCCAGTCCTCCCTCTCTCTCTAGCTCTTCCAGTCCACCCTCTCTCTCTCGACCTCGCGATGATCTGCATGACCGCTCGCGCTCGCGCTTTACCTTCATTTCACACCGTATTCTTTATCTTTCCACAGTCACCCCTACAAAACAACACAACTCTCTCTGCAGCGTCCTTCAAGTATTCTTTCTCTCTGCTTGCCTTTCCACATAAACTCTGCTAGACCTTGACATTGGGTTATTTATATTAGGTACATCTC
>NW_014612817.1:0-331 GCF_000485595.1 Priapulus caudatus | reverse complement strand
CGGATGCGTGCGCGCGTGTGTGTGTGTGTGTGTGTGCGTGCGTGTGTGCGGACGGGCGGGCAGGGGCGTGTGTGTGGGGGGCGTGCGTGCGTGCGTGTGCGTGTGTATGTGCGTGTGTGGGCGTGTATGTGTTTGTGCGTGTGCGCGTGTGTGCGCGCGCGCGTGCGGGTGTGTGTTTGTGCGTGTGCGTGTGTATGTGCGCGCGTGCGGTGTGTGCGTGTGCGTGCGTGCGTGTGTGTGTGTGAGGGAGTGTGCGTGTGTGGGCGTGTATGTGTTTGTGCGTGTGCGCGTGTGTGCGCGCGCGCGTGCGGGTGTGTGTTTGTGCGTGTGC
>NW_014612816.1:0-331 GCF_000485595.1 Priapulus caudatus | reverse complement strand
TCTCTCTCTCTCTCCTCTCTCTCTCTCTCTCTCCTCTCTCTCTCTCTCTCTCTCTCTCTCTCTCTCTCTCTCTCTCTCTCTCTCTCTCTCTCTCTCTCTCTCTCTCTCTCTCTCTCTCTCTCTCTCTCTCTCTCTCTCTCTCTCTCTCTCTCTCTCTCTCTCTCTCTCTCTCTCTCTCTCTGCACTGAAGGTCAACCGCAGTAGGAGTGTCCTTTCAGCCCTTCTCCTTGACCTCCACCCGGCAAACCAGACTCCGGGGTGCAAGAATGAGAGCGCTGTGAAACAGGAATTCGATGGGGTGGTTCAGTATCAACCAGTCACTAGGTGGGGG
>NW_014612815.1:0-331 GCF_000485595.1 Priapulus caudatus | reverse complement strand
CAACGGACGAATACCGCTATCGTTGGCAGGTTTTATATCTGAGTTGCCATAAGCGAGGGTAAAGGGTTCTTTCCCTTGTGCAAGATAGACTAACTGCTGTTGCTGACGACTGACGTGAACTTCAGGGAGTTGATGGGTATCAAATCTGTCGATACAAACTATACGCCATCCACCCCATAGTCCCAGTTCCCAACAATAACAGCACCCACAGCCCGAGTAGTTTCCACGGTATTTCTGTTTCCACTTCCACTCGGTCAGTCACTTTGACACTTTCTCCCAAGCTCACTTGCTGAGGGCTTGAACCTGCATCCTGCAAGGTTTTTAGCAACGG
>NW_014612814.1:0-331 GCF_000485595.1 Priapulus caudatus | reverse complement strand
GCCTGCCTGCCTGCCTGCCTGCCTGTCTGCCTTCCGCCCGCCTGCCTGTCTGCTCGGTCGCCTGCCTTCTCACCCGCCCGCCCACCTGCCTGCCCACCTGCCACCATGCATGATTAGCACCTATACTTGTTGCTTTTCATCAGTGACGTGAGAAACATGTCAACTAGCTTATCTATTTTTAGTGGCAAGTAGTAGTTTGATAACGAAGACATCTGCAGTAAGAAAAAAATGAATTTCGGAAAGAATCACGAGACTTCATCGCTTATTAACTCGTCCGAATTCGTTTGTCGTTGTCAAAAAATCACTGCGCTGTGTGTGTGTGTGTGTGTGT
>NW_014612813.1:0-331 GCF_000485595.1 Priapulus caudatus | reverse complement strand
AATGGGGACGTGATGGATCAGGCTGAACGTTGGGCTGAATTGCTAGATTTATACCCTGATTCAGTCAAGCCAGTTCCACGGTTTTCGCTGCCGGAAACCTTGCCTGCTAAAGTTGAGACTACTGATGATATCGAGGCGGTAGCGGAGCAAATGCGAGCTGAGTGGTCAATGGGGCTTAATCCCATCCCTGATATGATTGACACCCTGGAATCCCAGGGCATCATGATTATAAGCACCGATGTCGAGTCCAAAAAAAAATTTGATGGGCTGGCGGGCAATATTGACGGTACACCTGTCATTGTCGTTTCAACCCATCAACCAGGTGACCGCC
>NW_014612812.1:0-331 GCF_000485595.1 Priapulus caudatus | reverse complement strand
TCTCTCTCTCTCTCTCTCTCTCTTCTCTCTCTTCTCTCACTTCTCGCATGTCTACTCCACTCTCCCCCTCCTCCTCTCTCTCTCTCTGTCGCTCGCTCTACATTATTTTCTCTCTCTCTCTCTCTCTATCTCTCACTATCTTTCTCTCACGTTCTCTTGCTCTCGCTCTCGTTCTCTTTCTCGCTGTCTGTCTGTCTGTCTGTCTGTCTCCCTCTCGCTGTCTCTCACACACACACACTCTTTCTCTCTGCATGTCTCTCGCTCTCTGTCTATCTGTCTGTCGCTCTCAGTCTTTCCCTCTGCATGTCACTCTCTCTCTCTCTCTCGCTCT
>NW_014612811.1:0-331 GCF_000485595.1 Priapulus caudatus | reverse complement strand
CAGGAATAATAGATGAGGCAATAGCAAGGCAAAGCGTTAAACTTGATTTTTTATGTTGATGGTTAGTGATTGTAGTGAAAGAACCTTTACGCCAACAACTTGAACATGGTCTTAAACAAATGGGGCTGCATTATTCAGTAGAAGTGCAGCAAAAGTTGGTGCATTACATCCAGCTAATTGCGCGGTGGAACAAAATCTTTAATCTAACCGCTATTCGTGATGTTGAAGAAATGGTGAGTAAGCACTTGCTAGACAGCCTTGTCGTGCAGCCCTATATAGAAGGTGAAATTATTTTAGACGTTGGTAGTGGTGCGGGTTTGCCGGGCATTCC
>NW_014612809.1:0-331 GCF_000485595.1 Priapulus caudatus | reverse complement strand
TGTTAACACAACGTCTCTACCCACCTCTCCCGTTAACGCAACGTCCCTACCCCCCTCTCGCGTTAACACAACGTCCCTACCCCCCTCTCGCATTAACACAACGTCCCTACCCACCTCTCGCATTAACACAACGTCCCTACCCACCTCTCGCGTTAACACAACGTCCCTACCCACCTTGTGTTAACGCGAGAGGTGGGTAGGGACGTTGTGTTAACGCGAGAGACGTCCCTACCCACCTCTCGCATTAACACAACGTCCCTACCCCCTCTCGCATTAACACAACGTCTCTACCCCCTCCTCGCGTTAACACAACATCCCTACCCACCTCTCT
>NW_014612808.1:0-331 GCF_000485595.1 Priapulus caudatus | reverse complement strand
ACGCTTCTACGCTTCACGCTTCACGCTTCACGCTTCACGCTTCACGCTTCACGCTTCACGCTTCACGCTTCACGCTTCACGCTTCACGCTTCACGCTTCACGCTTCACGCTTCACGCTTCACGCTTCACGCTTCACGCTTCACGCTTCACGCTTCACGCTTCACGCTTCACGCTTCACGCTTCACGCTTCACGCTTCACGCTTCACGCTTCACGCTTCACGCTTCACGCTTCACGCTTCACGCTTCACGCTTCACGCTTCACGCTTCACGCTTCACGCTTCACGCTTCACGCTTCACGCTTCACGCTCAACGCTCAACGCTCAACGCTCAA
>NW_014612807.1:0-331 GCF_000485595.1 Priapulus caudatus | reverse complement strand
ATCATCATTTGGAAATTTCTCAATCATTTCTTTAAAAATCAGCATTGCCTCTTCCACGTTACCTTGTTTCGACAAAACCTCTATCAAATGACTGGCAATTTCTGGGTTATTATCCTGCTCATATGCTTTTCTAAGCTGATGTTCTGCCTCCTCCATTTTACCTTGATGAAAATACAACCAGCCTAAACTATCGATGATCATCACATCATTAGGGCGCAACGAAAGTGCCCTCGTAATCAAAGATTGTGCCTCATCCAATCTATCCGTGTGGCTTGCCAGCATATAACCTAATGCATTCAAGGTATTTACATCATCTTTTCGTTGCGACAAA
>NW_014612806.1:0-331 GCF_000485595.1 Priapulus caudatus | reverse complement strand
ACATGTTTGTTTATTTGTTCCCTGGGTGTGTTGTTTACATGTTTGTTTATTTGTTCTCGGGTGTGTTGTTTACATGTTTGTTTATTTGTTCCCGGGTGTGTTGTTTACATGTTTGTTTATTTGTTCCCGGGTGTGTTGTTTACATGTTTGTTTATTTGTTCTCGAGTGTGTTGTTTACATGTTTGTTTATTTGTTCTCGGGTGTGTTGTTTACATGTTTTTTTATTTATTTCAGGGTGTGTTGTTTACATGTTTGTTTGTTTATTTCAGGGTGTGTTGTTTACATGTTTGTTTGTTTATTTCAGGGTGTGATAATAACTAAGAACTACAGT
>NW_014612805.1:0-331 GCF_000485595.1 Priapulus caudatus | reverse complement strand
TCACTGATGCAGACAGGTGGGTAGCTAGGGTTGTGACATCACTGATGCAGACAGGTGAGTAGCTAGGATGTGACATCACTGATGCAGACAGGTGGGTAGCTAGGATGTGACATCACTGATGCAGACAGGTGAGTAGCTAGGGTGTGACAACCCTAGCTACCCACCTGTCTGCATCAGTGAGTGACATCACTGATGCAGACAGGTCGGTAGCTAGGATGTGACATCACTGATTGAGACAGGTGAGTAGCTAGGGTGTGACAGCACTGATTGAGACAGGTGGGTAGCTAGGGTGTGACATCACTGATGCAGACAGGTGAGTAGCTAGGGTGTG
>NW_014612804.1:0-331 GCF_000485595.1 Priapulus caudatus | reverse complement strand
AATACAGACAGGCCTGTTGTTTCATTATGCGTTTGCGATGATTATTGGCGTACTCGCGTTACTAACATTATTTGTTTTAATTTAAGGGTTTATAGGAAATCACATGTTTGCCGATTGGCCATTACTTAGTCTGACTGTCTGGTTACCAATTTTAGGTGGCATCGCAGTATTGATGACCGGTGACAAAGGCGATGCGAATCGTGTACGTCTGCTGGCATTAGTGATTTCTATCGTGACCTTTGTTCTGAGTATTGGTCTCTACACAGGTTTTGATACGACAACAGCTGAGATGCAGTTCGTCGAACGTAGCGAGTGGGTTAGTACTTTAAAT
>NW_014612802.1:0-331 GCF_000485595.1 Priapulus caudatus | reverse complement strand
GTTTACACCAACGACGATCCATTAATCGCAAAAGAGCTAGAAAATATAGGCTGCGTCGCCGTAATGCCATTGGCCGCACCAATTGGCTCGGGTCTTGGCATCCGCAATCCGTACAATATCCTCACCATTATTGAAAATGCTACTGTACCGATATTGGTTGATGCTGGCGTTGGCACGGCATCTGATGCAGCCATCGCTATGGAGCTAGGCTGTGACGGTATTTTGATGAATACCGCCATTGCAGCCGCACAACGCCCCGTGCTAATGGCCTCGGCTATGAAAAAAAGCCATTGAAGGCGGTCGCGAAGCCTATCTCGCGGGTCGCATGCCG
>NW_014612801.1:0-331 GCF_000485595.1 Priapulus caudatus | reverse complement strand
ATCACTACAATAACTTAAGTGCTCACTATAACAACGAATATCATGCGCTTTAATAAAACGTTTTAGTCGTTGCAGGAAGGCTTCGTCTAACGGTGAAGGGCCGCCAATGGAAAGCGATAGCCCGTGGCATATAAAGGGAAACTGTTCCGTATACTCACGAAAAGTTTTACCCAACTTACCACCAACGCCCATCCAGTTCTCAGGTGCGATTTCCCAGAAATTTACTTGCTCGGCAGGATGGTCTGCTAGCGGGCTTATCATCGCCCGCCGCAGACCCAATCCAACACCATGAACAAGATAATGACTTTTATTCATGGTCATGTGTTTGTGG
>NW_014612800.1:0-331 GCF_000485595.1 Priapulus caudatus | reverse complement strand
GTACAAGCTGCTTTAGCGGATGTTGTTTTACTGCAAGCTGATGTCACGCCAAATGATGCGCTTGATACAGCACTATATAAACACTTTGGTATTATCGGCCCACCATCGATTATGTTTTTTGATACTAATGGTAAAGAACGTAGAAATTATCGCGTGGTGGGTTATATGAAGGCCGAGCAATTTAGCCAACATGTTGGGCGTGCGCTTAATTAGTTTTCACATTTACCATTTACTTTTTGTTTGGCCTTGCTGGTTTCGCCCCGCGGCTCTAACAATAAGAACACGGTAATTACAAAACACGAGAACCAAAAAAGTAAATTTCCTATAAAAT
>NW_014612799.1:0-331 GCF_000485595.1 Priapulus caudatus | reverse complement strand
CTCTCTCTCTCTCTCTCTCTCTCTCTCTCTATCTCTCTCCCTTCTCTCTCTCGCTCGCTCGCTCGCTCTCCCTCTCTCTCCTCTCTCTCTCCTCTCTCTCCTCCTCTTTCTTTCTCTCTCTGTCTCGCCCCCTTTTTCTCGTCTCTCTCGCTCTCTGCACTGACCCGTCTCTCCCTGGTACTGACCACTGACCCCTATCCTACTACGCACCGACAAAGGCTATCAGACCATCCCTACTATTGTTGACAGTCAACAAATTATAATTGCCCCGTGTGTACACACACACACACACACATACACGCACGCACACACACACAACACACACACACAC
>NW_014612798.1:0-331 GCF_000485595.1 Priapulus caudatus | reverse complement strand
ATTCCGAATGAAATAATGGGTGAGTACGCGCTTACCATGAATAGTGTCTAAGCCAGCTTCGGTGCAGGAGCTAATAAAATACTCTAGGTCTTTATGGTTATTTAACTGTTGCAAAGGCGCGCTAATGGAGGAGTTGTTGATCTCTGGGAAGTTGAAAACAGCAAGACCTTTTGCATCTGTTTGTGCGAGTAAATGCAATACAATATCTTTGTGAATGTGGTCTTCTATATAAGGCTGAGGAGAAGTAGCACAGTGCTCTTGAAGTACGTTTTGCAGGGCTAATAATTCCTCGCTAAGGACACCACTGCTTAAGTTTTGCTCTCTTTAATCT
>NW_014612797.1:0-331 GCF_000485595.1 Priapulus caudatus | reverse complement strand
GTGTGTGTGTCGCGCGCGCTGTGTGTGTGTGTGTGTGTGTGTGTGTGTGTGTGTGTGTGTGTGTGTGTGTGTGTGTGTGTGTGTGTGTGTGTGTGTATACCAACGTACATGCATAGCAATGGATTCCTATATATATAGCCCTGACCCGGTCTGACGACAAGTGTATGGATAACTAGATAGATGGATGTGACTCGGGCAACACGCAGCGTGCGTACCACCCGCCGTAGATGCGTGAATAGCCAGCACCACCCACTCCACCCAAGCCTAGCATCGTCATTGATTATGCACGCAGGTCCATGATATATCCTGTTACCGAATGATCGACGACACA
>NW_014612796.1:0-331 GCF_000485595.1 Priapulus caudatus | reverse complement strand
TGCATAGTGCATACACTGTAATGCACTAGTGCATAGTGCATTAGCGCATAGTGCATAGTGCATAGTGCATAGTGCATAGTGCATAGTGCATGGTGCATAGTGCATAGTGCATAGTGCATAGTGTATAGTGCATAGTGCATAGTGCATAGCGCATAGTGCACAGTGCATAGTGCATAGTGCATGGTGCATAGTGCATACTGCATAGTGCATAGTGCATAGTGCATCGTACATAGTGCATACACTGTAGTGCATAGTGCATAATGCATAGTGCATAGTGCATACCCTGTAGTGCATAGTGCATAGTGCATAGTGCATAGTGCATAGCGCATAG
>NW_014612795.1:0-331 GCF_000485595.1 Priapulus caudatus | reverse complement strand
GCTGCTGCTACTACTGCTACTACTACTGCTGCTACTGTTACTGCTGCTGCTGCTGCTACTGCTACTGCTGCTACTGCTACTGTTGCTGCTGCTACTGCCACCGCTGATGCTACTGCTACTGCTGCTGTTGCTACTGCTGCTGTTGTTGTTACTGCTGCTGCTACTGCTGCTGCTTCTGCTACTGCCACCACTGCTGCTACTGCTGCTGCTGCTGCTACTGCTGCTGCTGCGCTGCTACTGCTGCTGCTCTGCTGCTGCTGCTGCTGCTGCTACTACTGTTACTGCTGCTGCTTCTGCTGCTGCTGCTACTACTGCTGCTACTGCTACTGCT
>NW_014612794.1:0-331 GCF_000485595.1 Priapulus caudatus | reverse complement strand
TCTCTCTCTCTCTCTCTCTCTCTCTCTCTCTCTCTCTCTCTCTCTCTCTCTCTCTCTCTCTCTCTCTCTCTCTCTCTCTCTCTCTCTCTCTCTCTCTCTCTCTCTCTCTCTCTCTCTCTCTCTCTCTCTCTCTCTCACTCACTCACTGTCTCTCTCTTTTCTCTGCCTGTCACCCATAGTATCAGGAGTCTATCAATAGATCTATAGGATCTATAGGAGAGGGGATAGGAGATAGGAGATAGGAGAGGGGATAGTGTTAGGAGTCTATCATATTGATAGACTCCTGATAATACCTCCCTCCCTCCCTCCCTCCCTCCCTCCCTCCCTCCCT
>NW_014612793.1:0-331 GCF_000485595.1 Priapulus caudatus | reverse complement strand
AAAGCCATGTTGTTGTCGCGACATTGACGCAGTAATTCATCGACTGCGTTTGTGGTGGGTGATGATATGTCACCAATGTCGATAATCTGTGCATCAAGATTGCTTGAAAAGGTAGCTAGCTTTCGTTCCCTCCAGTGTTGGTAAGCAGAATGTTGAGTGAGTGAAAAAGGATTGTCGGTAGTTGTCATAAGATGAGCGAAATAACTTGTAAAATGAGTCTATAGGAATATTCTATAATATTGCATTTGCAGTGTGAATTTATTACGTATTTTTGCCCTATCTCTTAAGGGATAGGTGAATATATCAGCCCTTCCCCATGGGTGGGGTTCTT
>NW_014612792.1:0-331 GCF_000485595.1 Priapulus caudatus | reverse complement strand
TTAACATTCTTGTTAGTCCAATCCATCTCAGATACGTGAACTAGACCTTCGACACCATCTTCGATCTCGACAAAACAACCATAGTCGGTAAGATTACTCACTTTACCAAACAGGTGTGTCTTAACAGGGTAACGACGAACTAAGTCTTGCCATGGATCTTCACCCAACTGCTTCAGACCAAGTGATACGCGGCTCTTATCTTTGTCAAACTTAAGCACTCTAACTTCAAGCTCATCACCGATCTGTAGAATTTCAGAAGGATGCTTAACACGTTTCCACGCTATATCAGTAATATGCAATAGACCATCGATTCCACCTAAGTCGATGAAAG
>NW_014612791.1:0-331 GCF_000485595.1 Priapulus caudatus | reverse complement strand
CAACAACAACAACAACAACAACTCACTTGCCCGCTCGCTCACTCACTCACTCACCGCCTCCCTCCCTCACTCAATCACTCACTCCCTCCCTCCCTCACCCCTCCCTCCCTCACTCACTCACTCGCCTCCTCCCTCACTCACTCACACACTGCGTGTGCGTGTGCGCGTGCGTGTCACTATGCGTGTGCGTGTGCGCGTGTGTGTCACTGCGTGTGCGTGTGCGCGTGTGTGTCACTGCGTGTGCGTGTGCGCGTGCGTGTCACTGCGTGTGCGTGTGCGTGTGCGTATGTGTGCGTGTGTGCGTGTGCGTGTGCGTGTGCGTGTGCGTGTG
>NW_014612790.1:0-331 GCF_000485595.1 Priapulus caudatus | reverse complement strand
CTTTCTCTCTATCGCAGCGTGCATCACCGGCGTTCTCTTGTTTCCTCGCAGCGTTCGCGGAGCTACAGACTGACATGACGGACATCACCAAGGATCTGGTTGCTACGGGCATTCCGTTCCTCGACCACCGCACGTACATCATGAAGGTGTTCTTCCCCGGAGCAGTCGACCACCCCGTGCTGCGTCGCCCCGTGGTACGTAGCAGCGGAGGCGCCTCCTGATGACGGTGACGGGCGGGAGAGGGGGGAGAGGGAAGGGGTGAAGAGTATTGGCAGGGCCCCTCACGTTTCTCTGCCTCTCTCTCTCTCTCTCTCTCTCTCCTCCCTCCTCC
>NW_014612789.1:0-331 GCF_000485595.1 Priapulus caudatus | reverse complement strand
GCGCGCGTGGTGGTATGTACATGCATGTATATGTGTGCGCGTGGTGGTATGTACATGTATATGCACGCGCGTGGTGGTATGTACATGTACATGTATATGCGTGCGCGTGGTGGTATGTACATGTACATGTATATGC
This sequence comes from Priapulus caudatus, assembly GCF_000485595.1. Lineage (NCBI taxonomy): Eukaryota > Metazoa > Priapulida > Priapulimorpha > Priapulimorphida > Priapulidae > Priapulus > Priapulus caudatus. Next base: position 195 of record NW_014612789.1, on the reverse strand, counting down.
ACGCGCGTGGTGGTATATACATGTACATGTATATGTGTGTGCGTGGTGGTATATACATGTACATGTATATGCGTGCGCGTGGTGGTATGTACATGTACATGTATATGCGTGCGCGTGGTGGTATGTACATGTACATGTACATGCGTGCGCGTGGTGGTATGTACATGTACATGTATATGCGTGCGCGTGGTGGTA
>NW_014612788.1:0-331 GCF_000485595.1 Priapulus caudatus | reverse complement strand
AGTAGATAATATTATCTACTCCTGATATATATATATATATATATATTATATAGACAGATATAGATATATATATATACAAACCTTATGGCGCCCTGTTAATATACTCACACTCCGCCACAGGCGGCGGTGAACTCTGTGCAGATAATGATCTTTGTTAGGCAGCCACATCTGCCGTCACACTCCGTCTCCCTAGTCGCTGTGCAAATGCACTCAGCAGTCGGCGGATGAGTTGGAGGAATCGTCGTCGTCGGCGGATCAGTTGGAGGAATCGTCGTCGTCGTCGGTTCAGTTGAAGGCGTCGTCGGTTCAGTTGAAGGAGTCGTCGGTTCAG
>NW_014612787.1:0-331 GCF_000485595.1 Priapulus caudatus | reverse complement strand
CGCACGCCCACGGACGCCCACACATACGCACACGCGCTCGCACGCACGCACAGATACGCCCGAATGAGGATGATACTTAACTTATACACACATACACGCACGAACACAACACACAGAAACAAAAACGCATTTATATGCAAACAGAATAAACGCGCGCACACATGCACGCGCACGCGTACGAACTCACGCACGCACACGACGCATACACAATGCCCTTAGCATTGCTTCTTCGTGGTAAAATCTTCGCGACGCGCCGTGTATCTGCTCTCTCTAGATCTCTCTAGATCTCTCTCTCTCTCTCTCTCTCTCTCTCTCTCTCTCTCTCTCTCTC
>NW_014612786.1:0-331 GCF_000485595.1 Priapulus caudatus | reverse complement strand
GAGGGAAAGGACGGGAGTGGCGAAATTATGGGTTTTGCACCCTACAGGCTAGGGCGCTCTCCTAATTATATATACAGGTCTACTGATAACAATTTATTACAGATAGATCTATGCTGAGATACCCCCACTACAACATACTCATGCTTGGATTCACAGTTTTATAGAAATTATACATTATGTTATATTACGCATCTACTATGCTGCATATAATGCAACTTTACATATTTAAATATATTATTCCGTGCGTGCGTGCGTGCGTGCGTGGTGTGTGTGAGTGCGTGCATGCGTGTGTGTTTACATATATATATATATATATATATATATATATATA
>NW_014612785.1:0-331 GCF_000485595.1 Priapulus caudatus | reverse complement strand
TTTATTCAAGAACGTCGCGTTAAACATTGCGACATATTAGTGTCAGACATGATGACACTAGCAGGCAAGCTGGAAGCGATTTCAATCGAGGATGTTAATCATGCTAGGGTCGGCAATGTTGTGGCGAGTTTGCGTGAAAGCGGACGACAGCATACGCTTGTTACTGAGAAGTGTGCGGATGGTTTGCCCGTTATTCTTGGCATTTTCTCATTGACACAGATTGAGAAGCAATTGGGTGAGACAATAGTGCCAACAGCTGTTGCTAAGACATTTGCAGAGATTGAGACGACATTGATTGCTAGCTAATTTTGCTGTCTAATCCTGCTTCTGC
>NW_014612784.1:0-331 GCF_000485595.1 Priapulus caudatus | reverse complement strand
GTCGTCACCGCTGCTGTCTAAATATGTTTTAATACACGTGTTTCAGAGTCGTAGAGCGTGATGGCAATGCGTGCGATGAAATCGAATTTTTCTTGCATAGAACGATGTGCACTAATAAGCTTGTCTTTTAAAGGCAGATGCTTATTTAAGTCTTCAAGTGAATCGCGGTGATCAAACATATGAGACGGTCTTTAATGAATGCAATAGGTCAAGAGTCTAACGCTAGTTCTGATAAATCAATCCGTTAAGTTAGGTTAGATTACTTGTTTAATTTAATGAAAACTTTCTTGTTACTTTTGAACAGTGTGGATTGGAATTATTGATGATGGGC
>NW_014612783.1:0-331 GCF_000485595.1 Priapulus caudatus | reverse complement strand
GTGTGTGTGTGTGTGTGTGTGTGTGTGTAGTGTGTGTGTGTGTGTGTGTGTGTGTGTAGTGTGTGTGTGTGTGTGTGTGTGTGTGTGTGTGTGTGTGTGTGTGTGTGTGTGTGTGTGTGTGTGTGTGTGTGTGTGTGTGTGTTTACTCAGCCGAGCTGTAGGGCTGCTTGACTTGTGATCCATCGTGTGCCTGATGTTTACACTGACCAGCAGCGCAGTAATGTTCACTCGTATAGTGCGTGTGTTCAGTCGCTCATAAAGAGAGAGCTCACGTGTACCATCAAGAATTGTGGCATTTCGTAGTTTTCATTTGTTGCCTTCGTCTTCTTAA
>NW_014612782.1:0-331 GCF_000485595.1 Priapulus caudatus | reverse complement strand
CATAACATGACATAACATGTGACATGACATGACATAACCTAACATGTGACATTACATAACCTAACATGACATAACATAACCTAACATGTGACATAACATGACAACATGACATGACATTACATAACCTAACATGTGACATGACATAACATGACAACATGACATGACATAACATAACCTAACATGTGACACGACATAACCTAACATGTGACATGACATAACATTACATAACCTAACATGAAATAACATGACAACATGACATAATACGACATGACACAACATAACATGACATAACATAACATAACATGTGACATAACATGACATAACATAACAT
>NW_014612781.1:0-331 GCF_000485595.1 Priapulus caudatus | reverse complement strand
CGCATCCAGCATTGCCACAAACATTGTCGGCACACTGTAAAGTGCTGTACAGCGTTCTTCATTTAGGGCTTTCAGCGTCGATACAGCATCAAAAGCCTCGGCCGGAAACACCATTGCAGCCCCGGTTGTCACACAACCCAATGTTCCCATTACCATGCCAAAACAGTGATAAAGCGGCACCGGAATGCATAATTTGTCAATTTCTGAAAAGCCCAATGTGCCAACCACAAAACGGGCATTATTGACAATGTTATAGTGGGTGAGAGTTGCACCCTTGGGCGAACCGGTGGTGCCGGATGTGAATTGAATATTGATCGGGTCATCAGGATCA
>NW_014612780.1:0-331 GCF_000485595.1 Priapulus caudatus | reverse complement strand
ACACACACACACTGTTGCCGAAATGCGGGCGACCTTTAGACCTTAAAGTGCATAGGGGGCCGACAGTTGTAATTGCCCGTGTGAGGTGACAGTAGTCTCTTTGTAGTCGACCAGAAGCTTGAAGTGGTGGCGAGAAAGCGTGCCCCACGGTGGAAGATGGAAATCGCGTGCGCGGGAACGAGATAAAACTGTATGAGCTGTTCGGGTTCGGCGACGGGAGAAGGTTACCCACATGGGAGAGAGACGGGGAGGCCATGTTGAGTCACGCACATACAGCTGTGGAAGTTGAGTGATGCGAGACTTGGTGGCGGAGGGAAATGTGTACGAAAAT
>NW_014612779.1:0-331 GCF_000485595.1 Priapulus caudatus | reverse complement strand
AATAGTTAGACAACTGGACGGACGGATGGATGCATGGATGGAAGGGTGGATGGATAGACGGACGGATGGATGGGCGGACAGGCGGGCGGGCGGACGGACGGACGGACGGATAAAATTTTGATGGATGGATGAATATATGGCTGGCTGGATGGCTGGATGGATGGATGGATGGATGGACTGATGGATGGATGGATTGATGGATGGGTGGATGGGTGGATGGATGGATGGACGGATTGATGGATTGATAGATTGATGGATTGATGGATTGATGGATGGATTGATTTATGATTTATGAGTCATTGATGAATGGATGGATGGATGGATGGATGGA
>NW_014612778.1:0-331 GCF_000485595.1 Priapulus caudatus | reverse complement strand
AGAGATGGACGCGGAGGGAGACATAAAGAGGGAAGAGAGGGGGAGGGGAGAGAGAGAGCGAGAGAGTGAGAGAGAAAGAAAGAAAGAGAGAGCGATTAAGAGAGAATGAACAGAGAGCGGGCGAGCGAAATAGTGCGAAAGTGAGAGAGAGTGTGTGTGTGAGGGAGAGATGGACGCGGAGGGAGACATAGAGAGGGAGAGAGGGGGAGGCGAGAGAGAGGGCGAGAGAGTGAGAGAGAAAGAAGAAGGAGAGAGCGATTAAGAGAGAATGAAAGAGAGCGGGCGAGCGAAATAGTGCGAAAGTGAGAGAGAGTGTGTGTGTGTGAGGGAG
>NW_014612777.1:0-331 GCF_000485595.1 Priapulus caudatus | reverse complement strand
CATTGCTCTGAGTTTGGTGCGCTTTAACTTCTGTTGCGAGACAAAGCCGAACAATAGCAGAGCTATTGCTAAGCCGATGAGTACTCCGCTGAGTACAAAAAGTAATACTTCAGTCATCTGTGCGATCTCCTTATCTGACAGTCCTCTACTGATAATAGAGTGCTGATAGGTGAAATTGCAAATATAATCGCAAATTTCAAGCCATAAATATTACTTATCGTTTTTGATGATAGCGCGTCAGACAAGGCTCGCAGTGCTTACCGTTTAGATGCTACTGAGAGGTGAGCCGCGTTGATAATGCGTCTGATTTCTGCACTGTATTGATAACTAC
>NW_014612776.1:0-331 GCF_000485595.1 Priapulus caudatus | reverse complement strand
CGTGGATGCATGCGTGGATGTATGGGGGCGGGCGAGCGTGGATGCATGCGTGGATGTATGGGGGCGGGCGTGCGTGGATGCATGCGTGGATGTATGGGGGCGGGCGAGCGTGGATGCATGCATGGATATATGGGGGCAGGCGTGCGTGGATGCATGCGTGGATGTATGGGGGCGGGCGTGCGTGGATGCATGCGTGAATGTATGGGAGCGGTCGAGCGTGGATGCATGCATGGATATATGGGGGCGGGCGTGCGTGGATGCATGCGTGGATGTATGGGGGCGGGCGTGCGTAGATGGAAAAATGGATGGATGGATGGATGGACGTACGGAC
>NW_014612774.1:0-331 GCF_000485595.1 Priapulus caudatus | reverse complement strand
CATTGCCACCGAACGGCGCATGACTGGCGTAGTGCGCCAAAACCTGTTGCTTGCTATAACTTAGCTCCAAACGCAAGGCTTTGAACAGCTCTTTGAATTTCTCCCACAGGGTACGCGGAGGATTATGCTCGGCAAGGCGCACCACTTGCATCGATAGGGTACTAGCACCACTGACCACGCGACCTTGTTTGATATTCAGATACAAGGCCCGCGCAAGCGCTAAAGGATCAACGCCGATGTGTTGATAGAAGCGTTTATCTTCAAAGGAAATAATCGCCGCAGCAAATTTATCCGGCGTTGTCTCTAAGGGAGGAAAACGCCACTGCTCATC
>NW_014612773.1:0-331 GCF_000485595.1 Priapulus caudatus | reverse complement strand
CTGACATGGAGAGAGATAGCCAGACGATGGGAGGGATAGCCTGACATGGGAGGGATAGCCTGACATGGGAGAGATAGCCTGACATGGGAGAGATAGCCAGACACGAGGTGAGAGATAGCCTGACATGGGGAGACATAGCCAAACATAGGAGAGATAGCATGACATGGGAGAGATAGCCAGACATGGGGGAGAGATAGCCTGACATGGGGAGAGATAGCCAGACATGGGGGAGAGATAGCCTGACATGGGGAGAGATAGCCTGACATGGGAGAGATAGCCTGACATGGGGAGAGATAGCCTGACATGGGGAGAGATAGCCTGACATGGCGAG
>NW_014612772.1:0-331 GCF_000485595.1 Priapulus caudatus | reverse complement strand
TGGAATTTCTTACAAAACGATATCAGAGCTTTCAACCATAGACAATATTGCTATTGATCCCTCTGGCGGGATATACCCGCTCGATGTCTATTGTAGTGGCGACTTTGCACCAAAGCTAAATGATTTAACTGTAGCCATCGCAAGCGAGAAAGATTCTTCTCTTGTTGAAAAAATATAAAAGCCAAATAAAGCGCATTGAGTCGAAGCGAATCAAAACTGCGACCAATGATATTACCTTTGGATTGACTCATAAGTGGTTAAACCCTAAATACGCCAAAGAGTTTCTTGATGCCAATGGGTACTCTATTATCGATTTAGAGGATGGAAAATG
>NW_014612771.1:0-331 GCF_000485595.1 Priapulus caudatus | reverse complement strand
GGCAGCTTTGGCTATGGTAGGGCCCTCGACCGATCCTCCCTACCTTCAGGTCGGCATCGGATGAATCTGTCAAGCCGACCTCATCTAATGAGTTCCTCGATCTCATCTCGAAACTGAATACACTCTTTCGTACCATGGCCGTGGTCACGATGATAGAGGCAGAACTTGTTAGGGTTGCGCTTCCCGAGGTGTGTGCGCATCCTTTCCAACCTTGGCAGCTGCTCCCTGACCTCCATCAGCACTTGAGCTTTTGGAGCATTAAGAGGGACGTAATTGTGGATCTTCTTAGGGGAGAGCTCCGTCGAACTCTGCGGTTCGGGCTCCTCTACCT
>NW_014612770.1:0-331 GCF_000485595.1 Priapulus caudatus | reverse complement strand
CGCAAAATCCTTTGATGCACGCCAACTTAATGTTGCGAGCAGCTTATGCTGACGGTAGCGTTGCTGGGGCGCTAAACACTACGGCGGATGTGGTGAGAACGGCTATTCAAACACTTGGCCCTAAAGAGGGGACACGGCTTATTTCAAGCTTTTTCCTGATGATGTTGTGTGAAAGCCATCATAGCACTAAGGGCGGTTTTATTTTTTCTGATTGTGGCTTAGTGATTTCACCCTCATCAGAAGATCTATCTGAAATTGCACTGCAAGCGGCACAAAGTGCAAAAACTTTATTGATGCAAGCACCAAAAGTGGCGATGCTGTCTTTTTCAAC
>NW_014612769.1:0-331 GCF_000485595.1 Priapulus caudatus | reverse complement strand
TCTCTCTCGCTCGCTCTGTCTCTCGCTCTCTCTCTCTCTCTTTCTACGTTTGTTAACAAACCCGCTTCCTAATCAAGTCAGGTTCCTGCGACAATAACGCACGCACTTTCCTCACTCACTCACTCACGCACGCACGCACGCACGAACGCACACACACCTCACCACGCTGAAAAAAATTACGGAACCCACGCACGCGCGCGAGGTCCCTGGGGGAATTGTCCAATTACAATTTTGCACCTGGGCATAAGCGACCGACGCGGATGGGGAGGAGGGGAGGGGGGGAGGGGGTCAGACTTGAAACGACCCCTGGCAGATAAACCATGTATACTAG
>NW_014612768.1:0-331 GCF_000485595.1 Priapulus caudatus | reverse complement strand
GCCACACACACGCACGCACGTGCACACGCACGCACGCCCGTGTACGTGCAAACGCACGCACGCACGCACGCACGCACGCACGCACGTGCACATGCATGCCCCTGGTCCGCAGGCATACACGGCCCACAGGTACACGCACGCACACGCACGCACGCACACACACACGCGTACCAGGTACCGTCAGCCCACAGGTAGGCCACTATCGCGGCCAGCAGGTACGTCGGCTAGCAGGTTAGCTTTACGGCGGCGCAATTATGCGCACACACAACTGACACAAGATATCTGATCGCGTGATTACGGCGTCTGTTTGCGATTCCGTGGAGAAACCGGG
>NW_014612767.1:0-331 GCF_000485595.1 Priapulus caudatus | reverse complement strand
AGACAAGGACGAGCGCGGCGGCGAGAAAAGAGAGATACAGCTGGATCGACATTGCGGGGCGTGCTGGCGAAGGCGTGATGACGAACGGCGCTCTGGGTGGCGCAAGGCATCGAAAACGGGCAACAAAAAACCGCGCGACAGCGCGGTCTTCGAATGCCATCTGCCTGACCGGACATTGCTGAGCGCGCGGTTGAACGCGCGCAACGCCCGGTAGCCGCCGCGGGGTGCAACGGAAACCGGCTCTGACGGTCCACCGCGGCTCGTGGCTGCGGCGGCGCTCCCCACGGCGGGGAGGTGGCCGCGTGGGTCGTGCCAGGCAAGAAGGCATGTG
>NW_014612766.1:0-331 GCF_000485595.1 Priapulus caudatus | reverse complement strand
TCTCTCTCTCCTCCCCTCCTGTGTGTGTGTGTGTGTGTGTGTGTGTGTGTGTGTGTGTGTGTGTGTGTGTGTGTTTATGTGTATATGTGTGCGTGCGTGTACGTGCGCGCGGCCGTGTATGTGTGAATGCGTGTGTGTGTGTATGTGTGTGAATGCGTGTGTGTGTTTGTGTGTGTGCGCGTGTGTGCGTGTGTGTGTGCGCGCGCGTACATGCGTGTGCGTGAGAGAGTGTACGTGCGCACGGCCAAGCGTGTATACGATTTACGGAGCTGTGTGTGTGTGTGTGTGTGTGTGTGTGTGTGTGTGTGTGTGTGTGTGTGTGTGTAGTAGT
>NW_014612765.1:0-331 GCF_000485595.1 Priapulus caudatus | reverse complement strand
TCGGGCGCGTCGGCGAGCACGTATGCGCCGCGCCGCACGCCTTGCGCGCCTGCGTATTTTTTCGGTCGATCGTGGGCAGCGGCTGGCGCGACAAGACCAGGCGAGGCCGGTTCGCGCGGACGTGCGAGCGCAACGCGCCAGGACTCGGCGACTTCGTTGGCGTCGGCGGGGCGCAGCGTGAGCAGCCCCGGTACGGCGCGCAGCGCGGCGAGCTGCTCGATCGGCTGGTGCGTGGGCCCGTCTTCTCCGAGGCCGATCGAATCGTGCGTGAACACGAAAACCACGGGCAACTCCATGATCGCGGCGAGCCGGATGGGCGGCTTCATGTAGT
>NW_014612764.1:0-331 GCF_000485595.1 Priapulus caudatus | reverse complement strand
ATGTACAATATGTGATGGTTACGTAATGTACAATATGTGATGGTTACGTAATGTACAATATGTGATGCTTACGTAATGTACAATATGTGATGCTTACGTAATGTACAATATGTGGTGGTTACGTAATGTACAATATGTGATGGTTAAGTAATGTACAATATGTGATGCTTACGTAATGTACAATATGTGATGGTTACGTAATGTACAATATGTGATGGTTACGTAATGTACAATATGTGATGCTTATGTAATGTACAATATGTGATGCTTACGTAATGTACAATATGTGATGGTTACGTAATGTACAATATGTGGTGGTTACGTAATGTAC
>NW_014612763.1:0-331 GCF_000485595.1 Priapulus caudatus | reverse complement strand
TGTGTGTGTGTGTGTGTGTGTGTGTGTGTGTGTGTGTGTGTCGTGTGTGTGTGTGTGTGTGTGTGTGTGTGTGTGTGTGTGTGTGTATTTGACGTGTGTGTGTGTGTGTCTGTGCGTGCGTGCGTACGTGCGTGCGTGCGCGTGTGTGTGTATTTGACGTGTGTGTGTGTGTGTGTGCGTGCGTGCGTGCGGGCGTGCGTGCGTACGTGCGTGCGTGCGTGTGTGTGTGTGTGTGTATTTTCTTCTCGCGGTAAACCTGCAAAGAAGCGAAGCGCGAATTCTCATAAGAGCGAATGTGTTCATTTCAAATGTACTCTGTCTCTCTCTCTCT
>NW_014612762.1:0-331 GCF_000485595.1 Priapulus caudatus | reverse complement strand
ATATTATTTTCGACGCCTGAATCGGCCACACCTAATGATATACAGGTAGCAAAAGATAAAGCTGAAAAACTTTATACTGAAATTTTGAAGGGAGGCAATTTCTCGGAAGCGGCTCTTAAGCATTCAAACGGCAGAAACGCTCTGAAAGGTGGCGATCTGGGCTGGAGAAAATCTGATGAACTTCCTGTCATTTTCATAGAAGCCATCAGCAGGCTTAAGGATGGAGCCATCACAAAACCCGTCCGTAGTGCCAGTGGATTCCACCTGTTAAAAGTCAATCAAAGCTCTAGAAAAAGCGACAAGGTGAAACAGACTCATGCTCGACATATAC
>NW_014612761.1:0-331 GCF_000485595.1 Priapulus caudatus | reverse complement strand
GGTTATATGAGTCGCGTTATGGAACGTTCTGAGCCATTTCTGCACTACATTTTAGATGAGGCTGAAAAACGCGGCCTGCCGACCGAACTTGTTCTGTTGCCCATTGTGGAAAGTGCGTTTCAACCATTCGCCTATTCTCATGGTCGTGCAGCAGGTCTTTGGCAGTTCATCCCATCGACAGGAAAACTCTACGGACTAAAACAGGATTGGTGGTACGACGGCAGACGAGATGTGTATGCGTCAACACAGGCAGCGCTGCAATATTTGAGCAACCTCAATAAACTCTTCAAAGGTAACTGGCTGCATGCACTTGCCGCTTACAATTCAGGCC
>NW_014612760.1:0-331 GCF_000485595.1 Priapulus caudatus | reverse complement strand
GCAAGATAGCCGTTGTGGTAAGGCTGTGGCGAGTTAGCGGAGTTATTAAACCGTGGCATGGTTAAAGAGATGTTTTGAGAACTTGTGAGATCCAAGGTTGCTCCTGCAAGGAAAATAAAGCGGGTAGTGAAGCTGAGTAAACAACGAAGCAACGCGATGGCACTTTGGAAGTCGGATCAGCTCATAGTAGTCTGAGGGTAGGAAAGCTATCCACATGGCGAGGGGGCTGACAGTTATATCACGGCGTGCAATAGACACACAGGCCGAACAAAGTAGGGTCGGAATCACTGTGACAACCGAATTAAACGCCATAGCATTTAAAGCACAAACC
>NW_014612759.1:0-331 GCF_000485595.1 Priapulus caudatus | reverse complement strand
CCCTTACGTATAGCCGAGTTTGGCTCATGTCACCGTAACGAAATGTCAGGTGCATTGCATGGCTTAATGCGTGTGCGAGGTTTTGTTCAAGACGACGCGCATATTTTCTGTACCGAAGATCAAGTTCAAGCCGAAGTGGCTGATTTCATCGACTTCTTACACGACGTTTATACAGACTTTGGGTTTACTGATGTCATCTATCGTTTATCAACACGTCCTGAAAATCGTGTGGGTAGTGAAGAACACTGGGACAAAGCTGAAAAAGCCCTCGCTGATGCCTTAGACGCACAACAACTGGAATGGCAAGAGCTTCCTGGCGAAGGTGCTTTCT
>NW_014612758.1:0-331 GCF_000485595.1 Priapulus caudatus | reverse complement strand
GTTGTTGTTGGTGCGGCTGCTGCTGCTACTACTACTACTGTTGCTGCTGCTGCTGTTGCTGCTGTTGCTGCTGCTGCTACTGCTGCTGTTGCTGCTGTTGTTGTTGTTGTTGCTGTTGTTGTTGTTGCTGCTACTACTGCCGTTACATAGCGTAGTAATGCGTGTGTGTGACCCAGGTTTACGCACGTACATCGTTCGCATGCCCCCATACATCTATCTATCTATCTGTCTCTGTTTATACATATAATCATATATTTTGTTGACAGAGACCTATATATGAGGGGGGAAGGGAACAGAATGGCAGGCAGACAGACACGCAGAGAGAGAGCGA
>NW_014612757.1:0-331 GCF_000485595.1 Priapulus caudatus | reverse complement strand
AGAGAGAGAGAGAGAGAGAGAGAGAGAGAGAGAGAGAGGGGAGAGAGAGAGAGAGCGCATAGGAAGCGAAGGGGAGTGGCGGCTATGTACATGCAGCTTTCATGACCGTGTTATAGACATGTGTAAGAGCTGTTCGCAGTGCCGTGCTACTATTGTTTATAGAAGCATTCTTACCGGCATGTTACCGCTGTGTAGCACCGCTGTGTTATGCAGGAATATAGAGCAATTCTTACTGGGGTGCAATACCAAGTCTCTGTTCTCGTCACTGTTCTCAAGAACGCCGCTCTGTGCTAGCCTATATATATACATATATATATATACATATATATAC
>NW_014612756.1:0-331 GCF_000485595.1 Priapulus caudatus | reverse complement strand
CCCATGATCTGCACTAGGGAGTGTATGCCACCATCGCTACCTTATCTACGATCTGCACTAGGGAGTGTATGCCACCATCTCTAGCTTACCCACGATCTGCACTAGGGAGTGTATGCCATCATCGCTACCTTATCTATGATCTGCACTAGGGAGCGCATGCCACCATCACTATAGCTTACCCATGATCTGCACCAGGGAGTTTATACAATCATTTACCCACATTTTCGGCGCTACCTTATCTATGATCTGCACTGGGGAGTGTATGCCACCATCGCTAGCTTACCCATGATCTCCACTAGGGAGTGTATGCCACCATCTCTACCTTATCTAT
>NW_014612755.1:0-331 GCF_000485595.1 Priapulus caudatus | reverse complement strand
AAAGAAGGTGCAGATTTACCTGAAGACAGTCAAGAATTCATAAAAGATGTCGTCGAAATTTCACGAGCAGGTTATGCCGTTGATGACGAAGCTGACGCTGCAATTTCAGAAGAAGATGAAGTTGCTTTTATGGAAGTGTGCGAATATGTTCGTATGGGCGCGTTACTGGTGTATGAAGAATTACAACCATTGCAATCATCACAAACTGTGCACTAAATAGCAGTGAATTATTGTAATAATTTAAGACAAAGAGAAGCAGATTGAAAACTAAAGTTTATATACAGCGACGTAAGCAATTAATGCGCATGATGAATGAAAATTCTGTGGCAAT
>NW_014612754.1:0-331 GCF_000485595.1 Priapulus caudatus | reverse complement strand
GGGGAGAAGGAAGAAGCTGGTGGAGGAAGAAAGAAGCTGGTGGAGAAGGAGGGGGAGAAGCTGGTGGAGAAGGAGGATGAGGAGGAGGGGGGAAGGGAGCTGGTGGAGGGGAGAAGGGAAAAGCTGGTGGAGAAGGAGGTGAGAAGGGAAAAGCTGGTGGAGAAGGAGGTGAGAAGGGAAAAAGCTGGTGGAGAAGAAGAGGGGAGAAGGGAAAAGCTGGTGAAGAAGGAGGGGGAGAAGCTGGTGGAGGAGGAAAGAGAGGAAGAAGACGCTGGTGGAGAAGGAAGAGGGGGAGAAGGGAGAAGGTGGTGGAGGAGGGAGAGAAGGTGGT
>NW_014612753.1:0-331 GCF_000485595.1 Priapulus caudatus | reverse complement strand
GTATTTCAAGTATTGATTTTCTTGAGCATCAAGAGTGAACACCGCAATGGCCAAACATAAAATCATTAAGTATTTAGAATAATATGGCATTAATATACTATTGAAAGGGTTTCGTAATTTCAACGTTCGAAATAAATATTAGTTTTAACGTCTTTCGCTTACAAGCAGCAATTTAATGAAAAAGGAATTTACAGCAAATATTCTTTTTTTGGTGGCTATAAATTTAGTGATCAAACCATTTTATGCGCTTGCTATTGATACAAGTGTTCAGAATGAAGTTGGTGCTGAGTCATATGGTATTTATTTGGCACTATTCAATTTTGTTTATATA
>NW_014612752.1:0-331 GCF_000485595.1 Priapulus caudatus | reverse complement strand
CGCAAGGTCGTGCTCGCCGTCGGTGAAGCGCCGCGCTGCGCGCGCTTCTATCGCGGCCGCGACGTGGTCGACTGGCTCGCCGATATGAAGTACTACGACATGCCGGTCGAAGCACATCCGCTGCGCGAAGGCGTACGTGACAACACGAATCACTACGTCACGGGCCGCGACGGCGGGCGCGATATCGACCTGCGCAAGTTCGCGAGCGAGGGCATGGAACTGTACGGCGTGCTCGAGGATTTTGCCGATGGCGCGTTGCGCTTCAAGGGGAATCTGCGCGCCAATCTCGATAGCGCCGACGAAACGTATAACCGCATCAACGCTTCGATCG
>NW_014612751.1:0-331 GCF_000485595.1 Priapulus caudatus | reverse complement strand
AGTGCATAGTACCTAGTGCATAGTACGTAGTACATAGTACATAGTACATAGCACGTAGTACATAATACGTAGTACGCAGTACATACTACATAGTACATAGAACGTAGTACATAGTGCATAGTTCGTAGTTCATACTACATAGTACGTAGTACATAGTACGTAGTACATAGTACGTAGTACATAGTACGTAGTACATAGTACGTAGTACATAGTACATAGTACGTAGTACATAGAACATAGTACACAGTACGTTGTACGTAGTACATAGTACATAGTACATAGTACATAGTACGTAGTACATAATACGTAGTACATAGTACGTAGTACATAG
>NW_014612749.1:0-331 GCF_000485595.1 Priapulus caudatus | reverse complement strand
GAGAGAGCGAGAGAGAGAGAGGAAGGGGGATAATGATGAGAAGAATGTGAGAGCAGTAGCTCCGGCAGCGCATTCAAACTTAGCTAATCACATCCGCCCGCACCTCTTCGTTCGCCCCCTAGCGGCCGCTAAGCTAACGCGCCCAGTTGCCTCCACGATTCAGGAAATATTACAGTTTCACTCAGGGATTATTAACCCTTGATGTCACGTTCGGCTGCGTGATTACGTCACGCCTCATCCGCACACAATGCCACCTATCGGCGTGAATCTGATTAACAATGTGCGTCTAATGACACGTCGTAACAAAGGCGAACGGAGTTGATATTGAAAT
>NW_014612748.1:0-331 GCF_000485595.1 Priapulus caudatus | reverse complement strand
GCATGGTGTGGTGATGCTGCAGTCTCTGAAACAGAATCATCAGCATCAGGATCAGTATCGTCAGCATCAGTATCATCAGCATCAGCATCAGTAACAGTATCATCAGCATCAGCAACAGTATCATCAGGATCAGCAACAGCGACAGTATCGTCAGCATCAGTATCATCAGCCTCAGCAACAGTATCATCAGCATCAGTAACAGTATCATCAGCATCAGCAACAGTATCATCAGCATCAGCAACAGCGACAGTATCGTCATCATCAGTATCATCAGCTTTAGCAACAGTATCATCAGCATCAGCAACAGTATCATCAGCAACATTATCATCAG
>NW_014612747.1:0-331 GCF_000485595.1 Priapulus caudatus | reverse complement strand
GTACCTGTAAAGAGGAAGAAGAAGAGGAGGTTAGTTTGTGTGAGAGAGAGAAGAGGGCGGGGAGAAGGAGGATGAGAAGGAGAAGAAGAAGGAAGACCACGTTCATGAGTAGCATGGAAGCGCACAGGTTGAGGAAGATCTTGCCGGAGCGGTCCTTCCGTAGGTACCTGTAGAGAGAAGGTAAAAGAGAAGCTGTTCTGTTGATGAGGGTGGGGAGGAGGAGGAGGAAGAGGAGAAAATGGAGGAGGAAAAGTAGAGGAGGAGGAGGAGGAGGAAGTGAGAATGAGGAGGATGAAGAAGAAGATGATGAAGAAAAAGAAGAAGAAGAAGA
>NW_014612746.1:0-331 GCF_000485595.1 Priapulus caudatus | reverse complement strand
CTTTGAACAACCTTTTCCATGTACTAAATTTGTATCAATGCCGCATGTATTGTTTAAAAAACTTGCCTTCATTGGCTGGTTACACAATATAATTTCACTCATATTTATCTCCTTTTGAGCGGTGTATAAATTTGGTAGAGCATAACGTCATGCTAAGCGGCGTGTTTTTCAACGTCCGCTTTAGCTATTTGTTAGCATTTTGTAATTCTGAGTATGCATAATTAATTACGGCTCTAGAATATAATAAATGATTTTAAAGTTATTATTTAGTTATAAATGAATTATCTGCTGAAGACTTTAAATAGTTTTCCCATTGCTCAACAAACTGATA
>NW_014612745.1:0-331 GCF_000485595.1 Priapulus caudatus | reverse complement strand
TAGGGTGATGTGTGTGTGACACAAAGAACACAAGACATCGTAGGGTTATGTGTGTGTGACACAAACAAACGAAAGACATCGTAGGGTGATGTGCGTGTGACACAAACAACGAAAGACATCGTAGGGTTATGTGTGTGTGACACAAACAACGAAAGACATCGTAGGGTGATGTGTGTGTGACACAAACAACGAAAGACATCGTAGGGTGATGTGTGTGTGACACAAACAACGAAAGACATCGTAGATTGATGTGTGTGTGTGACACAAAGAACGAAAGACATCGTAGGGTGATGTGTGTGTGACACAAAGAACGAAAGACATCGTACGGTTA
>NW_014612744.1:0-331 GCF_000485595.1 Priapulus caudatus | reverse complement strand
ACCACCACGCGCACGCATATACATGTACATGTATATACCACCACGCGCGTGCATATACATGTACATGTACATACCACCACGCACACACATATACATGCATGTACATGTACATACCACCACGCGCGCGCATATACATGTACATGTACATACCACCACGCGCACACATATACATGTACATGTACATACCACCACGCGCACACATATACATGTACATGTACATACTGCCGCATGCACATACATATATATATACACATGTACATGGCACCGCACGCATGGATATGCATGTACATACACATGTACATACACGTGTACACGTGCATACACATGTATA
>NW_014612743.1:0-331 GCF_000485595.1 Priapulus caudatus | reverse complement strand
TATATATATATATATGTATATATATATATATATATATTATATGCGCATAATACACATCTTGTCTTGCGAACGGAAGACGACCCCTCTAGAAACCCCACGCAAACATATAGTAACATGTGCCGTCCCGTAGAGTTCTTGTACTTCTGCTGGAAGACAGTGGTTTAATGAATTCGATATTATTGACTGCGATCTTGTGAACTCACATTCATCGACGATGTCCGTACGATCCGAAGACACAATCATCCCATTGTTTGGTAATGACTCGCGTACTGATACGAAGTGTCATTGCATAATGGCGCTTGAACAGATCATCGCGGTAACTTGTTTGTCA
>NW_014612742.1:0-331 GCF_000485595.1 Priapulus caudatus | reverse complement strand
CTGAATGAATCATGCAGGCTGCTCAAGCAGTTACATCAATCCGGCTATCATGACTTAATAATTTGTATTAATCGTTCAATAAAAGAGTTTCCATTACGCACAGATGCCACCCCTAATTGGCTTGATGTTATTGCAAAGCATGATCTCTCGCCATCCAGCATTTGCTTTGAAATTACTGAAAGCATTCTTGCGCCGGACAACAACGCTCAACGTAGTTATTTACATACGCTAAAAGATTCAGGTTGCACGATTGCTATAGATGACTTTGGTACAGGCTATTCATCGCTAAGCTATATACAACATTTTCCGATTGATATACTAAAGATTGACC
>NW_014612741.1:0-331 GCF_000485595.1 Priapulus caudatus | reverse complement strand
ACACACACGCATACACACACGCACACGCGCGCACGCACACGCACACGCATACGCGCACACACGCACACACACAGACGCACGCATGCACGCACACGCACAAACAGCTTGCTCGCCCTTGCCCTTACACGCGCTGGCCTCCGCTCTCTCAGTCGCCGCATGTATCCGCCGTCGGCTACTCCGTCAAGACCTGTCGTCGGCGTCGCTGCGTGTTTGCGATCTAGAGCCGACAAGTGCGCTTATCACCATATCAACTTAAAGAGCGAATAAAATCGCTGAAAACGTTCCAGCGAGGTTGGCGTGTGTGTGTGACTGTGTTTGTATGTGTGTGTGT
>NW_014612740.1:0-331 GCF_000485595.1 Priapulus caudatus | reverse complement strand
CACACACACGCACGCACGAACACACGCACGCACTCACGCACGCACACACACACACACCCACCACACACACACTCATACACAAACATACAAACACTCACACAACAACAAACACACACACACACATACACGCGCGCACACACACACACGCGCGCACGCACACACGCACGCACACACGCACGCACGCACGCGGCGCAGCAATGCTTCTGCCTTGAAGTGATCGTCTGTGTAACACGTGTCATAATATATACATATTATAGTTGTTTTCTCGCTGACCGATAACACATTCCCTCCCTACCTCCTCTCTCTCTCTCTCTCTCTCTCTCTCTCTCTC
>NW_014612739.1:0-331 GCF_000485595.1 Priapulus caudatus | reverse complement strand
AGGTGTCGGACGCCGTGGTGATCGGCAGCCGCATTGTTCAGTTGCTCGAACAGGCCACGCCGGAGACGGCCGCCGACACACTCACGCAGTTCATCACGGGCATACGCGCGGCGCTGGATGAGGTCTCCGTCGCGTAGGCCGCAGGCCCTGGCGTAGTTGGCTGGATTCGAGACTGCTGTAAAATCCACTTTTCGCCATGCGCGGTCGGGGTCGGAACCCGGTCGGTTTTACCGATCGGACGATGAAACGGTCCGCCGCGCCCGCGCATCACGAAGGTCAAGGAAGGAACATCAATGAGCTGGCTCGATAAACTGCTGCCGCCCAAGATCAA
>NW_014612737.1:0-331 GCF_000485595.1 Priapulus caudatus | reverse complement strand
CTCTCTCTCTCTCTCACTCTTTCTCTCTCTCTCTATGCTACATCCCGCCCACCCCTATATTCCCCGGAAAGTGTGTGCGTCCCACGCTCTCTTCTCTCGGTTTTCTCGCCCACCGTTCCTTATCTATTATTGTCATTCCTTCCCTTTCCCCTTCTGTCCGGAGTCATGTCCGCTCCTCTCCCACGCCTCTCTCTCTACCTTCCCTCCTCCTGGGGAGAGCACGCGCCGAAGCGTTGTCGCGTGGTGGCGGTGGCGGTGGCGACGTTGATGATAGGTGTCGGTGGTTGTGTCGGTGTGTATGTGTGTGTGTTTGTGTGTGTGTGTGTGTGTG
>NW_014612736.1:0-331 GCF_000485595.1 Priapulus caudatus | reverse complement strand
CCCCTAAATCCCATCCATGGACCCCCTGGAGCCCATCCTGATCCACGGACCCCCTGAAACCCATCCACGGACCCCCTGAAGCCCATCTACGGACCCCCTGGAGCCCATCCACGGACCCCCTGAAGCCCATCCACGAACCTCCTGAAGCCCATCCACTGACCCCCTGGAGCCCATCCACGGACCCCCTGAAGCCCATCCACGGACCACCTGAAGCCCATCTACGGACCCCCTGGAGCCCAACCACGGACCCCCTGAAGCCTATCCACGGACCTACTGAAGCCCATCCACGGACCCCCTGAAGCCCATTCATGGACCCCTGAAGCCCATTCAC
>NW_014612735.1:0-331 GCF_000485595.1 Priapulus caudatus | reverse complement strand
GCTGCAGGCGTTGACATTGAATTGTTAGGCCCTATGCCAACACCTGGTATTGCCTATCTAACGCGTACATTGCGTGCATCAGCAGGTATTGTCATCAGCGCTTCACATAATCCTTATTACGATAATGGTGTGAAGTTCTTCTCTGCGCAAGGCGAAAAACTCGATGATGAAATCGAACATGCCATTGAGGCTATGTACGACGCTGAAATGGAAATTGTAGATTCAGCGGCGTTAGGAAAAGCGCATCGTGTCGTTGATGCAGAAGGTCGATATATTGAGGCATGTAAAGCATCTATCCCCATAAGCGTTAGATTGAGCGGTTTAAACGGTG
>NW_014612734.1:0-331 GCF_000485595.1 Priapulus caudatus | reverse complement strand
AGAGAGAGAGAGAAAGAGAGAGAAAGAAAGACGCAATGCTATACCAGTAGAGAATCCGCCAGCACTCAACAAAATCCTGCTTTTTCTCGCGTTTCAAGCGTGTCGAAGTGAGCGAGGATTCATCGCTTGAAGAACAGAACGCGCTAACGGGTGCGTTGGCTGTATACCAGTGACGGGTCTCCGCTTTTTCCACCCAGTGCTATAAGGTCTGCCTCTTCATTACTCTTAAAATTGGAATTTTTTATCTGTAAAGCTTGACGCGTTTATTTCTAGAGCTTCCTGCCACTTGAATAATCATGTTACCGTCGTCCGTGCCAGTGACAGTTCAGTA
>NW_014612733.1:0-331 GCF_000485595.1 Priapulus caudatus | reverse complement strand
CATTATGTAGTGTCACAACGCGTCACGTCACGTCACATTATGTAGTGTCACACCGCGTCACGTCACGTCACATTATGTAGTGTCACAACGCGTCACGTCACGTCACATTATGTAGTGTCACAACGCGTCACGTCACGTCACATTATGTAGTGTCACACCGCGTCACGTCACGCTACATCGCGTCACGTCGTATAACGTCACGTCACATTATGTAGTGTCACACCGTGTCACGTCGCGTCACGTCACGCTACATCACGTCGCAACGTATAACGTCACGTCACATTATGTAGTGTCACACCGCGTCACGTCACGCTACATCACGTCGCATCGT
>NW_014612732.1:0-331 GCF_000485595.1 Priapulus caudatus | reverse complement strand
CTACTGCTACTGCTACTACTACTACTACTACTACTACTACAACTACTACTGCTGCTGCTGCTGCTGCTGCTACTACAACATCTTCCCTTCTCTGTTCACTCTCTTCTCTACCACACGTCGAGCAACTAACGAATACGCTAGCAGGACACACGCCCGGGGAACAAACCCCCCCCCGGCGCCCCCCTCACATGCCAGCACGACCCCCTACCTACCTAAACACGCGACACAATACCGAACGCATTTCTGCATAAATTGCTCAATCGCTAATGCGCCCATTAACCTTCCGACTCCCATCGCGTTACCCCTCCCCCCTCCCACCACCACCACCACA
>NW_014612731.1:0-331 GCF_000485595.1 Priapulus caudatus | reverse complement strand
TCTCTCTCTCTCTCTCTCTCTCTCTCTCTCTCCTCTTCCTCTCTCTTCTCTCGTGGCGTGATGATGAGTTTTTTGTCCCGCCGTTTGTTTTTTGTCCGCGTAAATGTACATGGATCAGCAGGAGCGACAGTAGCAGTGCTTGCGCCAACTTCCCTACACTCTCACACATTACAACTTCATCCGCACTCAATGCTTCTATGTGAGCCCTTCCGACTTTGCTCCCGTTGTCGAGTTTTTCTTACAGCGATATTGTGGTAAATCCCGCAGTGATGAAGTAAAAAGTTTCCCGGATGTAGAAATGTAAAAAAAAGTAATGTTGTGACGTGTGTGC
>NW_014612730.1:0-331 GCF_000485595.1 Priapulus caudatus | reverse complement strand
TTGGCGAATATTGTTGCGGGAGCAGTGCCAAGAGCAAAACAAAAAAAGGTAAAAATCCGGCGACACGAAGCTTTCAAGCCATTCGTATATTTATCAATAAAGAGTTGGATGATTTGAGTGTCTGTTTGCAGAGTGCATTTGAAAGTTTGTCTGAAGGCGGGCGCATCGTTGTGATTAGTTTTCATTCTTTGGAAGATCGGATGGTTAAGCGTTTCTTTAAAGCGAAGTCGAGCCGTCCTCAAATGCCACGTGGGATGCCTATCATGGAGGATCAGTTTGTCGTTGATTTTAAAGTGATCGGAAAACCAGTCAAAGCATCAAAAGCAGAGAT
>NW_014612729.1:0-331 GCF_000485595.1 Priapulus caudatus | reverse complement strand
TGCACACGTGCGTGCCCACACACCCATGAACGCACGCACGTGTGCACAAGCACACACGCAGGCACACGCGCGCACACCCATGAACGCGTGTGCCTGCGTGTGTGCTTGTGCACACGTGCGTGCGTTCATGGGTGTGCGCGCGTGTGCCCATGTAGATGCATGGCTGCGTGCGTGCGTGCGTGTGTGCGTGCGTGTACAAGTGCTTGTATTTTTGTTCGGATGCATGCGTGGGTGTGAGATTGATGAAATCAGCTGGCCACGCGCGTGTGTGTGAAACCAAAGACACCCCCCCCCTTGTGTTACACGCGTCATTGCGCTAATCAAAATGTGT
>NW_014612728.1:0-331 GCF_000485595.1 Priapulus caudatus | reverse complement strand
AATTGTATTTTTGAAGGTGAAGTTGTGTTGGGTGATAACGTTACGATCCATGCGAATAATAGCTTGAAGAATGTGACCGTGGCTGCAGGCACGATGATTGCGGCAAACAGTGTAATCGAAGACGCAGTCATTGGTGGAAATTGTAAGATTGGCCCTTTCGCGAGAATTCGCCCTGGTACACAGTTAGCTGATGAAGTACATATCGGAAATTTTGTAGAAATAAAAAAAAGCTCAATTGCTGCAGGGTCAAAAGCAAGTCATCTTAGTTATATTGGTGATACTGTTATGGGACAAAATGTTAATGTCGGTGCGGGCACAATTACCTGTAATT
>NW_014612727.1:0-331 GCF_000485595.1 Priapulus caudatus | reverse complement strand
TTTCTCTCTCTCTCTCTCTCTCGCTCCACACATGGCACATGTAGCCATTGGTAATTTGGTAGGCATAGACAACAAAATCGCTCTTGTTGACAACAAAATCGCTCACACTCACTCCCTCGTTTTCTTTCTCTTCCTTTCTCTTTCTCTCTCATTCTCTCTCGCTCTCTCTCTCTCTCTCTCGCTCACTCTCCCTCGTTGTCTCTCTTTCTTTATCTTTCTCGCTCTCGCTCTCTCTTTCGCGCTCTCTCTCCCGCTCGCTCGCTCGCTTCTTTTCTCTCTCTCTCCCACTCTCTCTCTCCCACTCTCTCTCTCCCACTCTCTCTCTCCCACT
>NW_014612726.1:0-331 GCF_000485595.1 Priapulus caudatus | reverse complement strand
GCTGGTCCGTGGTGTGTGCGCTGGTCCGTCGTGTGTGGGCTGGTCCGTGGTGTGTGCGCTGGTCCGGGGTGTGTGGGCTGGTCCGTGGTGTGTGCGCTGGTCCGTGGTGTGTACGCTGGTCCGTGGTGTGTGGGCTGGTCCGTGGTGTGTGGGCTGGTCCGTGGTGTGTGCGCTGGTCCGTGGTGTGTGTGCTGGTCCGTGGTGTGTGTGCTGGTCCGTGGTGTGTGGGCTGGTGCTGGTGTGT
This sequence comes from Priapulus caudatus, assembly GCF_000485595.1. NCBI lineage: Eukaryota > Metazoa > Priapulida > Priapulimorpha > Priapulimorphida > Priapulidae > Priapulus > Priapulus caudatus. The sequence continues at coordinate 87 of NW_014612726.1, read as the reverse complement.
GCTGGTCCGTGGTGTGTGTGCTGGTCCGTGGTGTGTGTGCTGGTCCGTCGTGTGTGGGCTGGTCCGTGGTGTGTGTGCTGGTCCGTG
>NW_014612725.1:0-331 GCF_000485595.1 Priapulus caudatus | reverse complement strand
GTTATAACTACCGACTTAGCGGGTGTTTTAACGAGCGACCTAGCGGGTGTCTTAACTAGTGGCCTCGCGGGTGTTTTAACTAGCGACCTCACGGGTGTTATAACTAGCGACCTAGCGGGTGTTTTAACTAGCGACCTCACGGGTGTTTTAACTAGCGACCTAGCGGGTGTTTTAACTAGCGACCTAGTGGGTGTTATAACTACCGACTTTGCGGGTGTTTTAATGAGCGACCTAGCGGGTGTTTTAATGAACAACCTAGCAGGTGTTTTAACGAGCGACCTAGCGGGTGTTATAACTAGTGACCTCGCGGGTATTTTAACTAGCGACCTAG
>NW_014612724.1:0-331 GCF_000485595.1 Priapulus caudatus | reverse complement strand
CTCTTCCGTAGATTACAAAAATATCGATTACTCTTCTTTTTCTCGGTTATACCGGCAGGTATGGCAAACACCAAAGGTTTTCATTGCATTAGTGCGTTGTGTTGTTTGCAACAATTCTTTTAAACAACTCACGATCTGTGTTTGCGATTCTTCTGATAATTGTTGACATGCCGTACTCACTTAACAGTGATTCCATCGTACTGGAGCAGGTGCTCGATAGTCTGCGCGTGCAAGCCGTCATTGAACAGCAAAAATATTAACGCCTAGCGCAGTAGCAAATCACAGGCTTACATCTTCACCCTACTCACGTTAAGCAATATTTTGATGCTCT
>NW_014612723.1:0-331 GCF_000485595.1 Priapulus caudatus | reverse complement strand
CCCTTGGGGGCTTTCAAGCGAATCCACACTCTGCGTTATTGTTTTTTGGCGTGACCAGTCATGCCTACAAAACAATGCCTTGATTGTGAATCAGCTTGAAAGCCAGAGATCATTTAGGCTTGATCAGAGGCTCCTTAGGTATACTCGCCAATGACTATATAGTTGAAGGTTGGCTAGCCTCTTCTGCGCGAAATCAATCAGAGCACTAGCTCAATGTTTGTTTGGGGGCAGATATAGCGCTGGCGCTAAGGGGCAAAGCAATCCCTGATTCACCAAACCCAGATCTTTTTCTGGGAATAACCTGATAATTAGCTTGTCGATCGTTTTGCTC
>NW_014612722.1:0-331 GCF_000485595.1 Priapulus caudatus | reverse complement strand
CGCGGCACAACGGACGGACAAGTGAGAGAGACACGCGGCACGACCCCGTGCCGCGTGTCTCGCTCACTCACTCGTCCGTCCGTCGTGCCGCGCGTCTCTCGCTCACTCACTTGTCCGTCCGTCGTGCCGCGTGTCTCGCTCACTTGTCCGTCCGTCGTGCCGCGTGTCTCTCTCACTTGTCCGTCCGTCGTGCCGCGTGTCTCGCTCACTTGTCTGTCCAGACGAGTGAGTGAGCGCGTGGGACGACGGACAGACGAGTGAGTGAGCGCGTGGGACGACGAACGGACAAGTGAGTGAGCGCGCGGCACGACGGACGGAACGAGTGAGCGAG
>NW_014612721.1:0-331 GCF_000485595.1 Priapulus caudatus | reverse complement strand
TAGTGTTGGTGATTGCTTTCTTTCAGTTATTTGTTTTAGAGCAGACACCAGATAATTTAATTCAAATTATTGTTGGTCTTGCCTTTGTTGTGTTGGGTCTTACCTTCTTTATTTTTGGTTTGGAGCAAGGACTGTTTCCTATTGGCGAATCAATGGCGCATGCCTTTGCTACTAAAGGTAGTGTGTTTTGGTTGCTGACTTTTTCCTTTTCTTTAGGTTTTGGTACTACTATTGCAGAACCTGCGCTAATTGCTGTTGCGGAAGAAGCCTCTGAAGTCGCCGCACAAGCAGGTTTAATTGAAAATGCTGGGCAGGCTATGGAAGCTTATGC
>NW_014612720.1:0-331 GCF_000485595.1 Priapulus caudatus | reverse complement strand
ATGTAGAGGTATGTACACCTCTACATGTACATGTCTCTACATGTACATACATCTACATGTACATACCTCTACCTGTACATACCACTACATGTACATACATCTACATGTACATACCTCTACATGTACACACCTCTACATATGTACATGTAGAGGTATGTACATGTAGAGGTGTGTACATGTAGAAGTGTGTACATGTAGAGACATGTACATGTAGAGGTATGTACATGTAGAGGTGTGTACATGTAGAAGTGTGTACATGTAGAGGTGTGTACATGTAGATGTATGTACATGTAGATGTATGTACATGTAGAGGTATGTACATGTAGAGGTG
>NW_014612719.1:0-331 GCF_000485595.1 Priapulus caudatus | reverse complement strand
GTACGTGTGTACATGTATGTTACTACTACTATATCAGTACGTGTATACATGTATGTTACTACTACTATATCAGTACGTGTGTACATGTATGTTACTACTACTATATCAGTACGTGTTACTACTAGTACATGTATGTTACTACTACTATATCAGTACGTGTGTACATGTATGTTACTACTACTATATCAGTACGTGTGTACATGTATGTTACTACTACTATATCAGTACGTGTGTACATGTATGTTACTACTACTATATCAGTACGTGTGTACATGTATGTTACTACTACTATATCAGTACGTGTGTACATGTATGTTACTACTACTATATC
>NW_014612718.1:0-331 GCF_000485595.1 Priapulus caudatus | reverse complement strand
AGTAGCAGCAGCAGCAGCAGCAGTAGCAGCAGCAGCACACCAGCAGCAGCAGCAGCAGCAGCAGCAGCAGCAGCAGCACCACCAGCAGCAGCAGCTGCAGTCGCTTCCTTCACATTTGCTCTCTCTGCTCTTCCTTCTCCATCTGGCTGTGCAGAACTTGTTTGTTTGTTTGCGCTATTATGACATGCGAATGCTGTGACGCAAATGGGATTCATTGCGCACAGCAGCAGCAGCAGCAGCAGCAGCAGCAGCAGCAGCAGGAGCAGGAGCAGCAGCAGCAGCAGCACCACCCATACCACTACCACCACCATCAGCAGCAGTGGCAGCAGCA
>NW_014612717.1:0-331 GCF_000485595.1 Priapulus caudatus | reverse complement strand
TCCTCCTTCTCCTCTTTCACCTCCTCCTCCTCTTTCACCTCCTTCTCCTCTTCCTCCTCTTCATCTTTCGCCTCCTCTCCTCCTCTTTCGCCTCCTTCACCTCCTCTTCTACTATCCCCTTCCTTTCCTAATCCTTTCCCTCATATCTTTCCCTCCTTCCTCCCTTCTCCTTTTATCTTGATAGAACTACGGTGTCACTGACCTGTCACTGTGTCTCTATAATGCCTCACGCGTCTCACGTCATCACCGCGTCCTTAACGTCTCCCACCGTATCTTTAAAGTCTCATGTCTCTAACGCCTCATGTCTCACACTGTGTCTCTATAATGCCTC
>NW_014612716.1:0-331 GCF_000485595.1 Priapulus caudatus | reverse complement strand
CAATATCGTCACCCAGGGATAAATAATTTTAATGATGCCCTGCCAAAGCTTTACCGACTGGCTTGCATTGTTTATTCTTCAAGCCCCTTAACCCCTTACACTAAAGGACACTCAAGTGTTTAACGACTTATCGCATCGCGTTCGTGCCATCAAACCTTCTCCAACGCTCGCCGTTTCCAACCTCGCCAGCCAGCTACGCGCCCAAGGCCGTGACATTATTGGTCTGGGTACAGGAGAACCCGACTTTGACACACCTCAGCATATTAAGGATGCCGCCATTGAGGCCATTCATCAGGGACAGACAAAATATACTGCGGTCGATGGTACTGTC
>NW_014612715.1:0-331 GCF_000485595.1 Priapulus caudatus | reverse complement strand
GTGAACCACCCAGACAAAACCCATCAGTACCGCAGCAGCTGCGGGGCTCGGTAGTCCCTGAAATATCGATTTACTGGTGGTGCTGGCTTTAGTATTGAAGCGCGCCAACCGAAGAGCGCCACAAGCCATATAAATGAAAGCACCCAACCAGCCTAGCTTGCCCCACTGCCAACCATACTCGACCAGCGAATGTAGCGACCACTCGAACATGACGAGAGCTGGCGCCAAACCAAATGACGCCATGTCTGCAAGACTGTCGTACTGCGCACCGAACTCACTCTGGGTATTAGTCAGCCTAGCGACTCGACCGTCTAAGCCATCGAGCAACATC
>NW_014612713.1:0-331 GCF_000485595.1 Priapulus caudatus | reverse complement strand
GTAATCTATCACAGCTGTATCAGTAAAGTCCAAAGTATAGCATATACTCAGGTATGACTCTCATAACTCAGGTATGAGAGCAGATCGCTCTCAAGGACATCAGTTGTCTGAAGCCGTCGAGGTCATATATATGCCAGCCGTTGTTTAGCAAACAAGTTCGGCCAGATATCTAATAGCAAGAGTCACGTGGTACAATTTGTGTAATGATTAGATAATAAAATTTTGATTGATTACTTACGTTACGTATGTTACGTTACGTACGTTATAGGCGGGTCACTTTCGCTACAGATATATTTCACTTACAAACATATTTCTTGATATACACAAACAT
>NW_014612712.1:0-331 GCF_000485595.1 Priapulus caudatus | reverse complement strand
AATCCATGGGAGGTTATGCACAAAATTCTAAACGGCCAACCTGGCGAGCAAATGCCTGCATTACGTGCGCTCGATCACCAAGTCATTGCCGACATCATGTCTCACATGGCGACATTGCCGAAGTAAACCAACAAAGCCAATTTCCCAGGGCTGGGTTCATATCAGCCCTGGTAACTTCCACTACCTACATTTCTCATTTTCATGGGTGTCATGCTTAAGAGCTTTATTGATTTGATGAAGCGTCCTTCACGACGTTTCGGTTTCGGTGCGATATTAATCGGCGGTATTTTCATCGGCATCGTTTTCTGGGGCGGATTCCATACTGCTATTG
>NW_014612711.1:0-331 GCF_000485595.1 Priapulus caudatus | reverse complement strand
AAACGTCCTTGTGAGATTTTGCGGGGTAGTATTTAATGTAGGCCTACTTGAAAAATGCCGTCAACAATTGTAAATATTTCTGAAAAAGAAATATGGTTAATCTTCCAGAATCTCTCTATGAATGAGATATTGTCGGTCATTTCCGGATTAGTGCGTGCCTAATATTAGCCAAGCCAAGTGTTGGTTGGCTGACACTATACATTTTAAGTAGAGAACGCATAATTGCGAGTATTCCCGTATAAAAGAGGACTTTTCATATACTATACTACACTCGAGGTTAAATTAAATAATTTTATTTTCGACATGTCTACGTGAAGGTCAAAATAGCTTG
>NW_014612710.1:0-331 GCF_000485595.1 Priapulus caudatus | reverse complement strand
CTTTCAGTATCCTCAACTCCTCAATATCAATCCAGTGTTGGACGTAATGTTTGGGTAAGGTGCCTAAATGCTTCCCGGCTAAAACCAACTGTAGGCTGGCTTCGATATTGTCAGTGTAAGTGGTTGTATATGAGGACGAGGCTTGGGGAATTTTTTTCGGCAGTCTATAGTAATCTGAAACCCAGTTCGACAGGGTTAAATCATCATGCTCTATATCATTATCACTGACATGATAAAGTGGATGATACTTACTACAGCAGATAACCTCCTGCTCATCGAGTAATCTAACATATTCCAAACGTGGCGATACTAATTGGCGAATTCCAAGACC
>NW_014612709.1:0-331 GCF_000485595.1 Priapulus caudatus | reverse complement strand
GTACGGGCGCGGGTGGATAAGCAGCTAAAACGAGATATCGAACAAAAGGGCTTTGTTTTGTTAGGTATTTCCGAAGGTGGTTTCGCCAGGATTTTATCGAGATCGCCACTAGCCGATCTGGAATCCATTCGAAAAAGCAAAGTATGGATCCCCGAAGGCGACGAACTAGTCGACGATACTTTTAAAACGCTGGGAATTTCACCCGTTTCGCTGCCTATTTCTGATGTCTTCACTGGTTTACAAACCGGTTTGATCGAAACCGTCACAGTCAACCCGACTGCGGCCATCGCCTTTCAATGGCATAGTAATATGGCCTATATGACTGATACAC
>NW_014612708.1:0-331 GCF_000485595.1 Priapulus caudatus | reverse complement strand
CGCAGCAGCAGCAGCAGCAGCAGCAGCAGTACCGCAGCAGCAGCAGCAGCAGCAGCAGCAGCAGTGTCACAGCAGCATCAGTACCGCAGCGGCAGCAGCAGTAGCAGCGGCAGCAGCAGCAGCAGCACCAGCAGCAGCAGTGTCGCAACGGCAGCAGCAGTACCGCAGCAGCAGCAGCAGCAGTGTCGCAGCGGCAGCAGCAGCAGCAGTACCGCAGCAGCAGCAGCAGCAGTGTAGCAGCAGCAGCAGTGCACAGCAGCAGCAGCAGCAGCAGCAAGTAGATACAGCAGCAGCAGCAGCAGCAGCAGCAGCAGCAGCAGCAGCAGCAGCA
>NW_014612707.1:0-331 GCF_000485595.1 Priapulus caudatus | reverse complement strand
ACACATATATATATATATATACATATATATACCGATATATAAACAGGTGTCTGTGTGCGCGAGCTATTATATATACATACATATATATATACATATATATACCGATATATAAACAGGTGTGTGTGTGCGCGAGCTATTATATATACATACATATATATATACATATATATAGCGATATATAAACAGGTGTGTGTGTGTGCGCGAGCTATTATATATACACATATATATATATACATATATATACAGATATATAAACAGGTGTGTGTGTGTGCGCGAGCTATTATATATACACACATATATATATATATACATATATATACCGATATATAAA
>NW_014612706.1:0-331 GCF_000485595.1 Priapulus caudatus | reverse complement strand
AGAGAGAGAGAGAGAGAGATAGAAAGCGAAGAATTTCTATTTCTTGCAATGACGATGAGAGGAGCGTTCATGCAGAATCGATGTCGATGCTTACATTACAATGTGCGTGCGCGCGCGTGTGTGTGTGTTCGTGTGTGTGCGTGCGTGCGTGCGTGCGTGCGTTATCGTTACAATAATCGCTCTGACCCTGAAGCTGGAATCGATTCCAAGACTCGCCAGTAAATAATGGCAGGCGCATGAAAGAAATCAGCACGACGACGTAGTTATAGACAAGACAAAATACAAATTTTATCTACAAGATTATTTATTCGCGTTTAGAGTGCAATTTCAA
>NW_014612705.1:0-331 GCF_000485595.1 Priapulus caudatus | reverse complement strand
GTGTAGTGTGTGTGCGTGTGTAGTGTGTGTGCGTGTGTAGTGTGTGTGCGTGTAGTGTGTGTGCGTGTGTAGTGTGTGTGCGTGTGTAGTGTGTGTGCGTGTGTAGTGTGTGTGCGTGCATGTGTAGTGTGTGCGTGTGTAGTGTATTGTATAACTGGTATTGCGCACCGCTAAGTGTCGCCCGCGTACTGAGGCGTGGATAAATGTAACCCGCCTGAACTAGGAGAGAGACGAGAAGCGAGAGAGGGAGGGAGAGAGTGAGAGAGAAAGAGAGAGAGAGAGAGAGAGAGAGAGAGAGACAGAGCGCGCGCGAGAGAGAGAGGAGGATAGA
>NW_014612703.1:0-331 GCF_000485595.1 Priapulus caudatus | reverse complement strand
TGGCTTAATGCCTTGGCGTCGCAAGGCAGCGCGAATCATATTGGCATTAAGGGCTTGGTATTCACCACGAATTTTAACGCCATTCTTATTGATGCCTTCCCACACAAAATAGGGAAGTTCTGCTTTTGGTTTTCGATTGCTGAAAGCGGTGCTAGCCATAATTAATCCTTGGAAACGCGTTCTAATTCTGCCAAAGAGGTGATTCCTTGGCGGACTTTTTCTCTACCTGACTGGCGTAAGTCATTTATTTTTTCTATGCGAGCCTGCTCTGCTAGTTCGATAGCATTGCCACCTTCCATGACCAATTTTGCCATCACGGGGGAGATGGGCA
>NW_014612702.1:0-331 GCF_000485595.1 Priapulus caudatus | reverse complement strand
CAGAGAGACAGGTGCAGGTTTGACAGGGTTTTCTAATTGCCTGTGTTGTAAGGGGAGGGCGGCGTACGTGGGCATTCCCTAGCCCGGCCCGCACCTGCCCTCCCCACGCCAGTGACCCGACCCCTCGTTGACCTCTGCGGGGTAGCAGTACATAGTAGGAGTGTAATAATATAGACACATATATATATATGATATATATCTATATATATCTCACATATTTATCTACATTATATATAGACACATATATATATATATCTATATATCTATATATATCTACATTATATATAGACACATATATCTATATATATATCACACATATATCTATACTATG
>NW_014612701.1:0-331 GCF_000485595.1 Priapulus caudatus | reverse complement strand
CTTATTTCCCAGTGCAGAATACAGTGTGGTAGGAGAATCGTCAACCCTGATGGTATTTTGGTACGCTCACAGAATATGCATAATTACAAAATCCCACGTAATTTAAAAGCCGTCTGCAGAGCAGGATCTGGCGTTAATAATATTCCGCTCGACAGAATGAATGAGGCGGGCGTGGTGGTATTTAATGCACCAGGCGCAAATTCTAATGCGGTCAAAGAGCTTGTCATCGCAGGCATGCTGATGGCCTGTCGTAACTTAATTCAAGGTCATGACTATGCGAAGAGCTTGCAAGGCTCTGATGAGGAAATTCATAGGCAAGTTGAAAGTAGCA
>NW_014612700.1:0-331 GCF_000485595.1 Priapulus caudatus | reverse complement strand
CCTCCATCTGCAGTGAACTGTCAGCTAGCACATCGATGTCCACAAGTCCACAAGGGTGGCATAACCTGATCACCTCACATAACAGATACTGCCCAACCAATTGAATCATCATCCTTAATAAACCAGTAGAACGCTGCAAAATCTCTTTGACACGCTGCAAGCTCCATGATGCAACTACTGATGCAAAGCTGCGTGTACTTCATACGCTGTATCGTAAGTTCACTTTTGCGATTTTGCTTCAATGCACAATAGCTGAGTGCAAACATGTAAAATTACACTCATCAATATAACGCGTTTATGCAACCATCTAGGAAATTGGGCCGAATACAAT
>NW_014612699.1:0-331 GCF_000485595.1 Priapulus caudatus | reverse complement strand
TTATCACCGCATTACAGGTGACACCGACGTCGGTCAGTCCGGCTCTGTCGGATCGTAAGAGATTTCCAAAGTTTTTCCGAACTGCGACATCGGATCTGAACATGAACGCGGCACGCATTGAACTGATGAAGTACATGGGCTGGAAACGTATTGCTATCATCCAGGAATCACAGGAGATCTTCACGCTGGTACGTCCTATCCCCACCACCATTACTATATAGATTGTGAGTAACTGAAATCGCATGTTACTGTGTATACTGATAAGTGTAGCAGCGCTTTAAATAATATAGCTCGATGCACGCGCGCACGCGTGCTATGTACCCGCGTGTGA
>NW_014612698.1:0-331 GCF_000485595.1 Priapulus caudatus | reverse complement strand
AAAAAAGTACTGACCATGACGTATTATGGTTTCATATTTCCCCTTCAATGTAGAAAATACATCATAGACCTTCATGGCAAAATGATTCTCTCCATGCATGTCCAGGCTGGACAGTGCCGCACCAACCATTTCCAGAATAGTTTCATTTTTATCTACACGATAATAAATTGCAGGCATGTTGGCCAGCAGTGAACGGATTGGCCCTTTATTGCTGACTGTTTTCCTGCCAGAAGTCGGACTATCACTCAAGTCAACCAGCATCTGGAATGTATCGTCACTGTCATTTGCCCCGTTTACTGACGAATAAGATACCTTGTACCAAGCATCACGA
>NW_014612697.1:0-331 GCF_000485595.1 Priapulus caudatus | reverse complement strand
CTATCGCGTAAAGGATGTCTTTGAATTAATCTCGTATTGTGACAATAAGGTGGCATTACGCAAAAACTCGTTCACGATTTTGAGATTAAGATAAATTAAAGTCACGATTATGCACCCGCACTCCAACCCACCTACACACACGCACACACACAAATGCACACACGCGCACACACAGACACACACGCGCGCGCGCCTTCAATATATTATTTTCCTCACTTACTTTCACTTTTTCTGCCTCTACCGCCGCTGGCACCGCCGCCGCCGCCGCCTCCGCACCAGGATTACGTTATCTCCTTCCCATCGGGCGCAAACAAAACGCACAGAAACTCCC
>NW_014612696.1:0-331 GCF_000485595.1 Priapulus caudatus | reverse complement strand
TGTGTGTGCGCGTGTGCGCGCGCGTGTGAGTGCCTCTTTAGGGCGCACGCGTGGGGGAGGAGAGAGAGCGCTCAACGTGAGAGCGCCCGTGGAGGCGGAGCTCTGGCGAACGAGCATCGATTTCTCGTCTGCCAAACAGCGAGCGAGTAGCGGTGCGTGGATTTACCGCCAAATATAATTACCCGTATATATGTATATATATATAGGCGCGAACGCGAGTGTGGAGGTTTTTTTCGCTCGCCTCTGTGCGCACACGTCCGGTTAATTGAATCGCAGAAATGTGAATAAACCACGAGCTAACGCGGTGAATATGATTCAAAAATCTCGAGTT
>NW_014612695.1:0-331 GCF_000485595.1 Priapulus caudatus | reverse complement strand
TAATGTACGAGTAATGTACGAGTCATGTACGAGTAATGTACGAGTAATGTACGCGTAATGTACGAGTAATGTACGAGCAATGTACGCGCAATGTACGAGTGATGTACGAGTGATGTACGAGTGATGTACGAGTGATGTACGAGTAATGTACGAGTAATGTACGAGTAATGTACGAGTAATGTACGAGTAATGTACGAGTAATGTACGAGTCTCGTACATTACTCGTACATTACTCGTACATTACTCGTACATTACTCGTACATTACTCGTACATTACTCGTACATTACGCGTACATTACTCGTACATTACGCGTACATTACTTGTACGAGT
>NW_014612694.1:0-331 GCF_000485595.1 Priapulus caudatus | reverse complement strand
TGTGTGTGTGTGTGTGTGTGTGTGTTTGTGTGTGTGTGTGTGTGTGTGTGTGTGTGTGTGTGCGCGCGCGCACTTTTGTCTTCATGTCTGTCTGTCAGTCTCTCAGTCTGTCTGTAGGTCTGTCTGTCTGTCTGTATGTCTGTCTGTATGTCTGTCTGTCTGTCCGTCTGTCTGTCTGTCCGTCTGTCTGTCTGTCTGTCTGTACGTCCGTATGTCCGTCTGTCTGTCTGTCTGTCTGTACGTCTGTATGTCTGTCTGTCTGTCTGTCTCTCTATATAACCCCAATTTCTGCCTCTTTACTGACTCTCTCCCTTACTCACTCTCTCACTTT
>NW_014612693.1:0-331 GCF_000485595.1 Priapulus caudatus | reverse complement strand
CCCCGCTTTATCTCGCTCTCTGTCTCCTTCTTCCTTTCCTTCTCTGTCATTTTACGCACACGCTCTCTCATCGTTCTCTCCTTCTCTCTCTCTCTCTCTCACTCCATCCCCCTCTCTCTGATTCTCTCTCTCACTTTCTCCCCACCTCTCTCTCCTTTTCTCTCTCCGTCCGCATGTCTCGTAGATTTCTCCTTACACGCAGTCACCCACTTACGTTAATGACATTTGCATTGCTCCACCCACTCCCCTCCTTCTCCCCCTCCTCCTCCTCCTTCTCCCACTCCTCCTCCACAATCTAACCCGCTGCTCGCGCACTTATCTCTCTCTCCCT
>NW_014612692.1:0-332 GCF_000485595.1 Priapulus caudatus | reverse complement strand
CTCTCTCTCTCTCTCTCTCTCTCTCTCTCTCTCTCTCTCTCTCTCTCTTCTCCGTCCCGCTCTCTTTCTTTCTTTCTCCATTCTCCTTTCCCGTCCCCTCCTCTCTCTCTCTCTCTCCCTCCTCTACCCGCGGCACACGACAGCGGTATCTCCCTCCACACGATGAAAACTGCTGGAAGGCGTCTATACCTCTATATCAGGGAAGAGATGGCAACCATGTCCATAGGACCATAGCCGGAGGGCGGGAACGGAGAAGAGAGAGAAGAGAGTGGGGAGGGAGAGGAAAAGAGAGGGAGGAAGAGGAGAAGAGAGGAGGAGAGAGGAGAGAGAGG
>NW_014612691.1:0-332 GCF_000485595.1 Priapulus caudatus | reverse complement strand
TACAGCTATTACATGGTGAGTGTTGTACAGCTATTACAATCCATGTAACCTCACGGCTTGCCGCTCTGCTGCAGCAGCAGCTTGGTGTTTATAGTTTTAACACTTCCTAGAACCACATCACTCGTGTAAATCAATACAATCCGCCATCGTCTATATTTCAAAACCAGGCTCACCACGCAAGCGAACCTAACAGAACTGAAAAAGCCGAAACAGAATCGTACAGACCGGAAATGAGCGGTACAGAATGAAATGGAGCAGAACAGAATTCAACAAAACCGAATAGCAGAGAGCTAAATTGCACAAAAAGGACCAGAACGCAGCAGCAGCAGCAT
>NW_014612690.1:0-332 GCF_000485595.1 Priapulus caudatus | reverse complement strand
CCAGAGTCCGTTGATAAAGAATTGAACTTGCCGGAGCTGTATGGTCCTGATGGTCAGCATAAAAAAGTATGGATGTTTATGAATGTTTTGTATAAAGAAATGGCGTTAATGGAATACGAGGTTGTGCGGTTAAATTTAGATAATAGACGCGCGTGGCAGCTTGAGGTGAATGGACTTTATGCTAAAAGCCTTTCTCGATTTGGTGTCAAGTTAGGCAGATTTGATACAGAAAAGCGCGTGCAGCGTTTCATACATTTATTACCATTGCTGACGGCTGGAAATGGTTCATTAAAAAGTAATATAAGAAGTATAGATATGCGCTACCCGAATGG
>NW_014612689.1:0-332 GCF_000485595.1 Priapulus caudatus | reverse complement strand
TGTGTGTGTGTGTGTGTGTGTGTGTGTGTGTGTGTGTGTGTGTGTGTGTGTGTGTGTGTGCGTGCGTGCGTGTGTGTGTGTATGTATGTATACTCGTGCAAATCCTATAACATCATGACTTTACTTGTCTCAACAACATCTCCCCTCCTCACCTAACAACGTGAAACATTTTTGACACATGATGAGATTAGATCATGACGGAACCTCGCGCATGCGCATTTGCCGGTATGTAAATTGCGGAAAAAAAGCCACGACGGAGGAGGGGGAATTTTCGGGAGGAATTAAAATACAGATGTCTCCGAACGCTAAATCTCTCTCTCTCTCTCTCTCTC
>NW_014612688.1:0-332 GCF_000485595.1 Priapulus caudatus | reverse complement strand
GGTCACAATAACGTGGACGATTGAAGATTTATGTGGTAGTACAGATGTAGACGCGATATATACCTATACAGCTCCAAGGATATAAGCTTTACGAATCCAGCAGCAGATGCATCGAACGGATGTGAATTTGATGCAGCGACGTTAGCAGAAGCCCAAATATTATTAGATGCAGATTTTAGCCTTATGGTAACGACACAACAAGCCAGCAGTATTACGCGTAGTGTAACGGAGTGGTTGTAGTCCAACGGTGACAAATAACTTTGGGGCACAATCATTAACATACTGTACAGATGGAACGGTCACAATAACGTGGACGATTGAAGATTTATGTG
>NW_014612687.1:0-332 GCF_000485595.1 Priapulus caudatus | reverse complement strand
GCCGGCATCATACTGTATGTCGGCTCTCGTGGCGAAGTCAGTCACATGCTTATCATCGCAGGCATTATCGGTGGTTACATGGCGATTAACATTGGTGCTAACGATGTTGCCAACAATGTCGGTCCTGCGGTCGGTTCACGCGCATTAACCATGACAGGTGCCATCGCCATCGCTGCAATCTTCGAGGCAGCAGGTGCATTGATAGCTGGCGGAGATGTCGTTAGCACCATTAAAAAAGGGATTATAGATCCGGCCAATATCAGTAGTGCTGATGTTTTTATCTGGTTAATGATGGCCGCTTTACTGGCAGGGGCATTATGGCTGAATGTCGC
>NW_014612686.1:0-332 GCF_000485595.1 Priapulus caudatus | reverse complement strand
TAATATATAATCAGGAGTGTATAATATCAGGAGTGTATAATATCCCTATTATACACTCCTGATAATATATGCGTAGGAATGCACACACATACGTATGTGCAGGCACAAGAAGCATGCACTCACGGATGCAAATATAATGCATCCCCAGACCACCGTGCATGCACACGCAGAATGCATCCACAGACCCACGTGCCTGCACACGCAGAAGGCACTCACAGATGCACGTGCCTGCACATGCACAATGCACCCACAGAAGCACGTGCATGCACATGCACAATGCACTCACAGCCCCACGTGCCTGCACATGCAGAATGCACCCACAGAAGCACGTG
>NW_014612685.1:0-332 GCF_000485595.1 Priapulus caudatus | reverse complement strand
GGCACTATTGGGTGCAGTATTGTTTGCGGGGCTTGAAGCGATGCAGGTGCGCGCGCAGCAATCCGCAGGTGCCGTGATTCCTTATCAATTTTTCCTAATGTTGCCCTATGTGATGTCGATCCTGGCGATGATCGTGATGGCGCGAAAGGCAAAATATCCGCAGGCGCTGTTGGTGCCGTTTAGGCGCGGTGAACGAGTGTAGTATTCGATGATTAAATTGATGGTGATTTTGTGCTGAATGAAAACGACAGAAAATTTTTACGCATGGCCTATGAAGAAGCATTGGCAGGTTTTAACGAAGGTGGCTGCCCCATCGGTAGTGTACTGGCAAA
>NW_014612684.1:0-332 GCF_000485595.1 Priapulus caudatus | reverse complement strand
GTGAAACGTTACGTATGTTCCGTACGTTACGTATATAAGAACGTTACATATAGGCATTACATGTAAGTATTATATGTACGAACGTTACGTATAGGCATTTCGTAGGATGCCTGCCTATGGACGGTAGCGTACGCGCCAATTGTCCTTGGGACCCTCATAAATGGCTTGGTACTGTTATAGAATAATTTTCTATGCGGTCCTAGCGGACTTTTTATATATCAAGGCATGCAGCCGATTTTGTTTGATAACTTCTTCGATCCGTTAAAGAAGGGCATGGCTAAACCGTAAGTAGACCGTTTTTCTTTGATATTTGTTACCCGCCAAGAAAAGCT
>NW_014612683.1:0-332 GCF_000485595.1 Priapulus caudatus | reverse complement strand
CATATGCATCACAGCTATATTCACCCGGTCAAAACATCACAGTAAAGTGGGATATAGCAGGAACAAATTTAGCTCCCATAAATTGCCATAACGTCGATGTAAAACTACTCTTAAAAAACGGCTCGACACATGATTTATTCCTAAAAACTCCCAATGATGGCACTCAGAACTTTAACATTCCGCTAAATACCCCCACCCTGGCAGATTCTCGAATGATAATCTCATGTAGCGATAATATTTTCTTTGCTGTCTCACACAGCAATATTGCTATCAATGGTATCAATCCTCTTGACACGGACGATGATCTTGCCGATAAATTTGAAATCACCAAT
>NW_014612682.1:0-332 GCF_000485595.1 Priapulus caudatus | reverse complement strand
TACTATGGTGAATTTTTAAAATCGGCTGAGAAAATCTCAACCAATATTCTTGCAAGTCGCTTACTTAAATTGGAAACCGATGGCTTAATTTCAAAAACACAAGATCCCCAAAATTTATCGAAATTTATTTACCAACTCACGCAGAAAGGGAAAGATACACTCCCTGTAATACTGGATATGATCGAATGGAGTGTAAAGTACAACCCACAACCCAATGTACCTGATAATATTATAAATGGCGCACCAGCGAATCTGCTTACAAGACTACATGAGGATCGTGAAGCGCTAATAAGCGAAATCTTAAACTTGTTGGAAACTGCCTAGTTACCCCA
>NW_014612681.1:0-332 GCF_000485595.1 Priapulus caudatus | reverse complement strand
CAATATCAGTAGAAGGGCCATCAGCGATAATATCGCCGCGAGCAACTTTGTCACCAACACGAACTAATGGGCGCTGATTAATACAAGTGTTTTGGTTAGAACGGGTGTATTTAGTTAAGTTATAAATATCTACACCAGTTGCACCATCTGCTGCCTCTTTGTCATTCACACGAATTACAATGCGTGAAGCATCAACTGAATCAATTAAACCACCACGTGTTGCAACAACCGAAGCACCTGAGTCATGCGCAACCGCACGCTCCATACCTGTACCTACTAATGGTTTATCAGCACGTAATGTTGGAACCGCTTGACGTTGCATGTTTGAACCC
>NW_014612680.1:0-332 GCF_000485595.1 Priapulus caudatus | reverse complement strand
CTGATGGCCGTATGGTCCTGCTCACTCGCGCGCCCGACTTGCGGCAGGCGCAACACACTTCGGTGATCGACGACATTCGCGTCTGGACTGACGAAGCCGGCAGCAACCCATCAAAACAGCTAGTCGCCATACTCGATGAGTTCGGCTGTAAAGGTAAAACACTCGGTATCGAATTCGACGCTTATGGCCTGCGCGCTTCGGTCTGGCGACAGCTCGAAGTCGAACTAAATAGCTTTTGCGAATTCAGCGATGTCTCCGAGCTGGTCACCCGGCATCGCGTGGTCAAAAGTAACAGCGAAATCGAATACGTCAAACGCGCAGCCGAACTTGCC
>NW_014612679.1:0-332 GCF_000485595.1 Priapulus caudatus | reverse complement strand
CGTGTGTGTGTAGTGTGCGCGTGCGTGCGTGTGTGTGCGTGCGTGCGTGCGTGCGTGCGTGCGTGCGTGCGTGCGTGCGTGCGTGTGTGCGTGTGTGTATGTGTTATAGAGAGGAGGCTGAGAGTGCGTGTTGTGTGGGAGGAATCGTAGGAAACTGATCATCATGAGATCATCAGTTACGCATGCAGGCAGCGATGGCATGGAGATGGGTAGTGATGCGATGGAGATGGGTAGTGAAGCTCGCTCTATAGATCCATAGATAGCTGCCTAGCACGCTCATTCAGATTCTAGGTCACGCCAGGCAGTCCTCAATTGCTATATATAATATAGTT
>NW_014612678.1:0-332 GCF_000485595.1 Priapulus caudatus | reverse complement strand
GCATAGCCTCATCACGACCATATGCGGTTACCATGATGATGGTAGGTACTTCACTTAAGTGTTGGTCAAGTTTAATGGTATGTGCCGTTTCAATACCGTCCATGACAGGCATTTTCCAATCCATCAATACCAGTTTATATGGATCGGTATGATTGTTATCGGAAAGTAAAATAAGTGCGTCGGTACCTGAGTTAACTTGATCAACCCTAAGGCCGAAACTATTGAGTATGCTACAAAGAATTTCGCGTGCAGATTTGTTGTCATCAACGACCAACACACGAAGTGCACCAAGCTCAGAATGAGATAACTGATAGCTTTTGAGTGGCGTTTGT
>NW_014612677.1:0-332 GCF_000485595.1 Priapulus caudatus | reverse complement strand
GGTTACCTGCTTGCGTTTAACCGAATGATGGTCGCGGATATGCAGGGCAGTGAACTAGACGCGCGAATTGAATCCGCCAAATCTGAGCCAGGAAAAAGCTCTCCAGCTGGCGCGGAAAAGCAGTGAAGAACTTGCTGACCACCGACAGTCAAATCGATGATGAAGAAAGACAGCAACGCTTGCAGGAGGCATTGTTCCACCTGCATTCCAAATCGCAAAACATCTATTTCAAAATTGGCAAGATAAGGCATCAAATTGTTATCGCCATGTACATACTGTTTGCTACCACAGTCGCCGTCTTTGTTCTTTCCTTCTGGTTTATGCACTTTTCT
>NW_014612676.1:0-332 GCF_000485595.1 Priapulus caudatus | reverse complement strand
CTCTCTCTCTCTTTCTCTCTTTCTCTTTCTCTTCCTCCCTCTCCTTGGCATCCTCCTACTTCAGCTTTCCTCATACACATGTCAGAACTAGTGCAGCAGTGTCAGTCGACGGTGTGCCACATCCCGTACATCCGGGACGCTTGTTCCCGCGGCGGCAGCGGCTGGAGACGAGATAACGGGACAATGGGAAGAAGAGAGAGGGGGAGGGAGATAGAGAAAGAGCGAGAGAGAGGGAGAAAGAGGGAGCGAGAGAAGGGAGAGAGAGAGAGCGAGAGAGAGGGGAGAGAGAGGGGGAAAGAGGGAGGGAGGGAGACAGAGACAAAGAGAGAGAG
>NW_014612675.1:0-332 GCF_000485595.1 Priapulus caudatus | reverse complement strand
AACCAAGCCAGCCAATCATCCAGCCAACCGGCCAGCCAGCTAGCCAACCAGTCAGTCAACCAGCCAGCCTGCCAGCCAGCCTCCAAGCCAGTCAGTCAACTAGCCAGCCTCACAGCCACCCTCCCAGCCAGCCAGTCAGCCGGCCAGCTGCTCCCGTGGACTCTCACAGGAGAAGCACGCGGCTCGTGAATACACCAACCCGAACGCGGCTTCGTGATGCTTATCATACGCTGCCCTAAATACACGCGGCGCCTATAGAGCACTCAACAAGGCGTCCGTTACTGTCCATTGCCGTGCGCCAGCATGCGGTGTGCGCGAGTCGCTCTCTCTCT
>NW_014612673.1:0-332 GCF_000485595.1 Priapulus caudatus | reverse complement strand
TTTATCTGTTCTTGCACACTACTGAGGGTGGAAAGACGTTCTTATGTTCTTGCACACTACTGAGGGTAGAAAGACGTTCTTATGTTCTTGCACACTACTAAGGGTGGAAAGACGTTCTTATGTTCTTGCACACTACTGAGGGTGAAAGGACCTTTATCTGTTATTGCACACTACTGAGGGTGGAAAGACGTTCTTATGTTCTTGCACACTACTGAGGGTGGAAAGACGTTCTTATGTTCTTGCACACTACTGAGGGTGGAAGGACGTTCTTATGTTCTTGCACACTACTGAGGGTGAAAGGACCTTTATCTGTTATTGCACACTACTGAAAG
>NW_014612672.1:0-332 GCF_000485595.1 Priapulus caudatus | reverse complement strand
CCTATGTATTCAGCCGTGCCAGTGCTCCAGGTGTTAAAAAGAGTGGTGGCATCACGTGCCATCTGGTATTTGGTTCGTATTTGAACGTGACACATTGACCGACAAATTTATTCGTTCGGTCGATATTGCAGAGGTGCAATATGAGTTATAGATTACAAGAACAGCCCCTAGAGTGGATTGATCGCAGCAAGACGATCAATATTGAAGTTGAAGGTAAACCGACCAGAGGTTTTTCTGGCGACAGCATTACGTCTGCGATGCTGGCTAATGGCGACATCCATACGGGCCGTAGCTTTAAATATCACCGTATTCGTGGGCCTGTGACTTTTGCT
>NW_014612671.1:0-332 GCF_000485595.1 Priapulus caudatus | reverse complement strand
GCGTTTCTGTGTGTGTGCGCGTGTGTGTGTGTGTGTGCATGTGCGTGTGCGCGCGCTCGTGTGTGTGTGTGTGTGTGCGTGTGTGTGTGCGTGCATGCATGCGTGCGTGCGTGCGTATGTGTGTGTGGAGGGCTGTGTGTGTGTGTGTGTGTGTGTCTACATGCGTGTCTGCATGCATGCATATGTGTGTGTGTGGAGGGCTGCGTGTGTGTCTGTGTGCATGCATATGTGTGTGTCTGTGTGCATGCATATGTGTGTGTCTGTGTGCATGCATATGTGTGTGTGTGTGTGTGTGTGTGTGTGTGTGTGTGTGTGTGTGTGTGTGTGTGTGT
>NW_014612670.1:0-332 GCF_000485595.1 Priapulus caudatus | reverse complement strand
CCGAGGTCGATATCGGTTTAATCGGCGTACCCTGGGATGGCGGCACCACCAATCGCGCGGGCGCGAGACACGGCCCACGACAAATGCGCGATTTGTCATCGCTAACGCGTAATGTTCATCATGTCACTGGCATTCGCCCCTATGAACTTGCCAACTGCGCAGACCTCGGCGACACGCCGGTAAACCCGGTTGATTTGATGGATACACTGGATCGAGTACAAAACTTTTTTGATGACGTTTGCGGTCGAGGCATCATACCTTTAACTGCCGGTGGTGATCATCTTATATCATTGCCGATCTTGCGCGCTCTCGGCAAGGTTCACGGCGGGTCG
>NW_014612669.1:0-332 GCF_000485595.1 Priapulus caudatus | reverse complement strand
GATAAGAGAGAGAAGGGGACAGAGAGAGAGAGAGAATGAGAGAGGAGGACAGAGCGAGTAAGCGAGAGGGGGGACAGAGAGAGGAAGAGAGAAGGGGCAAAGAGAGGAAGAAAGAGGGGGACAGAGAGAAAGAGAGGTGCAGCGAGAGATCTAGGAGGCAAGGAGCGAGAGGGTGCAGAGAGAAGGAGGTACCGAGAGAGAAGGAGGTACCGAGAGAGAGGGGGTACAGAGAGAGAAAGAGAAAGGGACAGAGAGAAAGAGAGGTGGGACAGAGAGAAGCAACTAAGAAAAAGGAACACACCTAAAGAGTTAAACCTTTACTTTCCCGTGAA
>NW_014612668.1:0-332 GCF_000485595.1 Priapulus caudatus | reverse complement strand
CAGGGAATAAATAATGGCGATAAACGCGGCGATGTGAAAAACATAGCCGAACATGAGGCTGAGCTTATCAACGCGGTAAGGCGTGAGCTGATAATCGAGAAAAGCGAATTGTAGATGAATGCCTTCAGGCACCATCCATAAATGGAGTGCGCTGATTATGGGTGTTGCCACCATGATTGCATTACGCAGAGTCCCACGGGTAACTGCGGCGATCAATGCGCCGATAAAGAAAGGCAGAAACGGAGGTATCTCAAGCATCCACATCGTGACCACCTGATCCATCGTTCTGTTTTACATCAATCTCTGTTTTGTCTTCATCATAGTAGTCTTCC
>NW_014612667.1:0-332 GCF_000485595.1 Priapulus caudatus | reverse complement strand
GTGAGAGAGAGAGAGAGAGAGAGTATGTGACAGAGCATTGTGAGAAATGTCGAATTCAACAAACAACAAACAACAAACAATTTTTACTTTCAAGTTAATAATGTGTTTATATGTTTATATATTGTCTATCTATTGTATATATATATATATGCATCTGTCACAAATGTATTACCTTGTATGATGATGTACACACATACACATACACATACACATACACGCGCGCGCACACACACTAATATAAGTAAATGTATATCTGATGTATATCTGTTATAGATGGATGTATGCATGGATTGATGGATGGATGGATGGAAGGATGAATGGATTGATGGGCC
>NW_014612666.1:0-332 GCF_000485595.1 Priapulus caudatus | reverse complement strand
GCGAGGGCTTGGTGTTTTAATTGCGCCCGCAGACGTTTGGCTTGCCAAAACCCAAGGCAAAAGACGAAGACCGCGAACAGCATCAGCCACAGGCTATTGAGGTATTGAAAGGCCAGCCAGCCGATCACCACGGCGATGCATAAACCCAAGAGGATGAACAATTTATTCATTTATCTGGCTTCCTTTTTCTTTACTGGGGCGCTTATAAGCGCGAGCAGCACCATGCCAGAGCATGAGTTTACACCTAAGCGGTCATGATTCACCGACTTATGCAAGACTGTTCTTATAATAAATAGCGTAAAATTCACTTATTATCTTTCTAGTATGGCAAT
>NW_014612665.1:0-332 GCF_000485595.1 Priapulus caudatus | reverse complement strand
CTCTCTCTCTCTCTCTCTCTCTCTCTCTCTCTCTCTCTCTATAAGCGTTGCCGCCTCTTCTCCGTCTTACCTTTCACTTCTAAGTCATGTGTGACAGCGACGGTCTGGCTCGGCTGCCTATAGCTGCAGCTATATCCACGCAGATGAGTGACAAAATGAGATGCTCTTCTTACGATCTCTATACACCTCCTCAACAACACAACAATGTTGTATGCAACGCAACAATGCTGCATGCAACGTGACAACGCTATGTAACGCAACAATGTTGTATGCAACGCAACAACGCGATGTAACGCAACAACGCTATGTAACGCAACAACGCTATGTAACGC
>NW_014612664.1:0-332 GCF_000485595.1 Priapulus caudatus | reverse complement strand
CCGGTTAAACCGCAGTCACCCACAGGGCCGCCAATGACGAAGATGCCAGTTGGGTTGATGTGAAATTGCGTATCTTTGCTAATCCACTCTTTTGGTAATTCGTGAAGAATAATTTCTTCCATTACCGCTTCACGTAATGTTTTGTTATCTACATCTGGCGAGTGTTGTGTAGATAAAACCACAGCATCAATAGCAACAGGTTTGTCATTTTCATAACGCAAAGTGACTTGGCTTTTTGCGTCTGGGCGTAACCATGGTAGCGTTCCATTTTTACGCAATTCTGCTTGGCGTTTCACTAAACGATGAGCATAAGTAATGGGTGCGGGCATAAG
>NW_014612663.1:0-332 GCF_000485595.1 Priapulus caudatus | reverse complement strand
GAGAGAGAGAGAGAGAGAGAGAGAGAGAGAGAGAGAGAGAGAGAGAGAGAGAGAGAGAGAGAGAGAGAGAGGGAGAGGAGGGGGGGGACAGAGAAGGAGAGACAAAGATCATACAGTTATCTCCCTATTAACATATGCATTAACATAAATCATTAACGGAATAATTAACCGAAACATTAGCAGAAGAAATAACCGAAACATTAACAGAAACAGAAACAGAAACAACAATGGCAGAATGATTAACAGAACCTTTAAGAAAAAACCATTAACCGAAACACTAACAGAATTATTAACCGAAACATTAACAGAAACACTAACAGAAACATCAATGG
>NW_014612662.1:0-332 GCF_000485595.1 Priapulus caudatus | reverse complement strand
CTCTCTCTCTCTCTCGCTTCTTCTCCCTCTCCCTTCCTCTCCCTTCCTCTCTCTCTCGCTCGCTAGCGTAGCATCCTTCGTCGACATATTAGCACTTCTCGCCTCGCGCTGTTTTTGCTAAATGGGTGTCGTAAAGAGTTAGGCTAGTGTAGTCTGTCGTCGCCTCATCCTCCTCCTCTCTCTCTCTTCTCTCTCTCTCTCTCTCTCGGCGGCGGCCGCCTCCCCGGAGCTGGCGCCACGACAGCATCAGCGACTGATACGCTCGCTGCCGTAATTAGGTGACGATGGTCTCCGCTGGCGGGGAAATTAATGAATATACGGCCCGCGGCGGC
>NW_014612661.1:0-332 GCF_000485595.1 Priapulus caudatus | reverse complement strand
AGAGAGAGAGAGAGGCGACGTGCGCACCCTTTGTAAAGCACCGCGGCCAACCACCCGATTATGATCAGGAACAACTCCCGTGTACCTCTATCTATCTATCTATCTGATGCCTCTGTCACTCTGTCTATCCGTCCGCCCAGCGTCATCTGCCGTATGTATGCACTGCGTGCGCTAGGCCGATGAAATTCCGATGAGCACGTACGTGTGTAAACTCGTGCATAATTTGTCGCGCGGTAAAGAAGCGACAGGTGATTGCTCACTCTCAACTACTCTCACTCTCACTACAGCTGCGGAGAAGGCTGCATGTCGGCACCCACAAGAAATCGTTCACG
>NW_014612660.1:0-332 GCF_000485595.1 Priapulus caudatus | reverse complement strand
TATACATGTATGTTATACATGTATGTTATACATGTATGTTATACATGTTGTTATACATGTATGTCTATACATGTGTGTTTATACATGTATGTTTATACATGTGTTTACACATGTATGTTTATACGTGTATGTTTATACGTGTATGTTTATACATGTATGTTTATGCATGTATGTTTATATATGTATGTTTATACATGTGTTTATACATGTATGTTTATACAGGTGTTTATACATGTATGTTTATACATGTATGTTTATACATGTATGTTTATACATGTGTTTATACATGTGTGTTTATACATGTGTTTCTACATGTATGTTTATACATGTAT
>NW_014612659.1:0-332 GCF_000485595.1 Priapulus caudatus | reverse complement strand
GTAAACATAGGTAGACATAGGTAGACGCAGGTAAACATATGTAAACATAGGTAGACACAAGTAAACATAGGTAGACATAGGTAGACGCAGGTAAACATAGGTACACGCAGGTAAACACAGGTAGACGCAGGTGAACATAGATAAACATAGGTAGACACAAGTAAACATAGGTAGACATAGGTAGACGCAGGTAAACATAGGTAGACACAAGTAAACATATGTAAACATAGGTAGACGCAGGTAAACATATGTAAACATAGGTAGACACAAGTAAACATATGTAAACATAGGTAGACGCAGGTAAACATATGTAAACATAGGTAGACACAAGT
>NW_014612658.1:0-332 GCF_000485595.1 Priapulus caudatus | reverse complement strand
GAGAGTGAGAGAGAGAGAGAGAGAGAGAGAGAGACAGACATAGAGAGAGAGTTACAGCGAGAAGGAGAGAGAGAGAGTGCGAGAGACACAGAGAGGGGGAGAGATAGATAGACACGCAGAGAAAGAGAGAGAGATAGAGATAGAGAGAGAGATAGAGCAAGAGACAGAGAGCGCGAGGGCGAGCGAGTGTCAGAGAGAGAAAGACATGCTGAGGAAGAGACAGAAGAGTGACAGGCAGATAGACAGAGAGCGGGAGAAAGAGATAGGGAGACAATGAGGGTGGGAGAGCGTGAGAGAGAGAGAGAGAGAGAGAGAGAGAGAGAGCGCGCGCG
>NW_014612657.1:0-332 GCF_000485595.1 Priapulus caudatus | reverse complement strand
AGAGAGAGAGAGAGAGAGAGAGAGAGAGACAGAGAGGAGAGAGAGAGACAGAGAGGGTGAGCGAAGAGATGAAGAGGAGAAAGTAAAAAAAACGAGAAGGACGTTACCGCCCATTATCGTAATTGATGGTTCCCATAAATAAGTAAAAACGCAGCGTTCCTGCAAAAATTATAGATCGCCGTGCATATATAGCATAGCATAGCATGCGAGCAAGCTCTTTCATATCTATCTCCTTCCATAATGCAAGAGCTTCCCTAAACTCCTATGAAATATTTCGCCTTTACTTACTGATGAATGGAGAGGCAAACACACAAGGGGTGGTGTATAGTGTG
>NW_014612656.1:0-332 GCF_000485595.1 Priapulus caudatus | reverse complement strand
CTCTATCTCTCTCTCGCGCGCGCGCTCTCTCTCCTCTCTCTCTCTCTCTCTCTCTCTCTCTCTCTCTCGCCCTTTCACTGCCCTCCCATATGTCTCTATCGCGCGCTCTCGCTCTCTCGCGCGCTATCTCTCTCTCTTTTTCTCTCTCTCTTTCTCTCTTCCTCCCTCGCTCTTTCACTGCCCCTCCCATATCTCTCTCGCGCGCTCTCTCTCGCGCGCTCTCTCTCTTTCTCTCTTTCTCTCTCCCTCTCTCGCCCTTTCACCGCCCTCCCATATCTCTCTCGCGCGCGCTCACGCTCCCCACTTCTCTCGCTCTCTCTCTCCCGTACTCT
>NW_014612655.1:0-332 GCF_000485595.1 Priapulus caudatus | reverse complement strand
AGATGATAGATAGATAGATAGATAGATAGATAGATAGATAGATAGATAGATAGATAGACAGAAAGCGAAGAGAGAGAGAGAGATAAAAACAGAGACCGATAGATCGAGAGAGTGAATGAGAGAGAGAGAGAGAAAGCACACATCCACCCCACTCTCTGCATGTTTGTCAATCTCGCTAATGTCTCGGTGATCTTCGACTAATAAGAGCACAGATTAATGCTATGCATGTGCAGCAGCTGCTTGTTATAGCCACTCTGCACTAACCTATCATTGACTGAACGATGGCACGCGCTCAGTGCATTATCTACACATAGCAGCAGGTGGGACCGGTG
>NW_014612654.1:0-332 GCF_000485595.1 Priapulus caudatus | reverse complement strand
CACACACACACACACTACACACACACACACACACACACACACACACACACACACACACACACCACGTGTGTGCAGGGAGGGAGGGGACGCGTGTGGCTATCTATCTGTGCTCACACACACATGAAGCGTGGCGGTGAGCACCAGCACGCCACACGATCAAACTCTCGCGCGCGTATAGAAACATTTCATTTGCGGTGTTCTTCAATCGTCACGGCATTGTCGTCGGCGCGGCGACGACGGCCGTGCAGGTGGAGCGACACGTGAGCGACGCCGACAGCGAAATCAATTGTCGTCGGCTGTCCCCTCCCCCTACCGTCCCCGTCGCCTCCCCC
>NW_014612653.1:0-332 GCF_000485595.1 Priapulus caudatus | reverse complement strand
GAACCCTGTATCTACACATAACTTGATTAATAAACGCGCTAAAGTTTTCACGTTCTAGCTTTAAGGCGAGACGTATGAAGCGCTAACACCTGTAAATTCTTGTGTGAAAAAATCCGCTATTTAAGTCGAGGCTTATATTTTGGAGAACTAAAGCTATTTTTAAAATGCTAAATTAGTATTATGATTACAACTAAAGTATTAATACTATTATTTGAGAGAAACTAGAGCTAATCATATAGACTTGCTGATAGTTCGTTTACCAGGAATGGTTAATGCTTCTTTGCGGCAAATTCAAAAGGAAAGAATATTGAAATTTTTACTCGTAGATGATC
>NW_014612652.1:0-332 GCF_000485595.1 Priapulus caudatus | reverse complement strand
GAGAAGGGGAGAAGATGGGAAAGGAGGGCAAGCGCGTAGAGGCCATTCACGATATGAGGTCACGGAGGCCACTCTAATATGGCCACTATACCCTAATAGGGCCACTATACCCTAATAAGGCTTGTGGAACGACAGTTATATCATATCTGGCTCAACATCACTATCTCTCTAACTGACTGATCCTCGCTCGCTCGCTCTCTCTCTCTCTCTCTCTCTCTCTCTCTCTCGCTCTCTGTCTGCCACTCTTTCTCTCTCTTTTTCTCTGTCTGCTTCTCTTTCTCTCTGTCTGCTTCTCTTTCTCTCTCTCTCACACTTTCTCTCTCTCTCTCTCT
>NW_014612651.1:0-332 GCF_000485595.1 Priapulus caudatus | reverse complement strand
GGTATGACAAAACACGGGCAGGTATGATATAAACCCAACCTGACCAGGTATGATATAAACCCAACCTGACCAGGTATAATGACATCACGGGCAGGTATGATATAAACACAACCTGACCAGGTATGATAAAACCACGGGCAGGTATGATATAAACACAACCTGACCAGGTATGACACAACACGGGCAGGTATGATATAAACACAACCTGACCAGGTATGATAAAACACGGGCAGGTATGATATAAACCCAACCTGACCAGGTATGACAAAACACGGGCAGGTATGATATAAACCCAACCTGACCAGGTATGATATAAACCCAACCTGACCAGG
>NW_014612650.1:0-332 GCF_000485595.1 Priapulus caudatus | reverse complement strand
GAGAGCGAGAGAGCGAGAAAGAGATTGAGAGAAAGATGAGAGAGGAGGAGGAAAGATATAGTGTGCGCCAGTAAGAGAGGTAAGCGATAGCGATAGAGAGGGTGCCAGAGAGGAAGCCAGCGAGGGGGAAGTGGAAGGAAGAGAAGCAGAGAATCTCGCATGGGAAAAAAACAGTAATCGAAACCGAGCGAAAGGCTGAATAAGAAGAAAGAGGACGACACGGAGAAGACATAGAGAGGACGACACGGAGGAGACATAGAGAGAAAAAAGAGTGAAGAGTGTGAACTAAAAGACAACGAGCGCGATAGACAGACATTGCTAGAGAGGGAGAG
>NW_014612649.1:0-332 GCF_000485595.1 Priapulus caudatus | reverse complement strand
TATATATATATATATATATATATATATATATATATATATATACGTGTATACGACAAAGGTTGAACAAACATCCATGTTAATGTAAATGTGCCGAATCATCAATGGTAATTATATACATATAAAGATGTTTGTTTTGATAACGTATATAATGTTTACTATTGTCAAATGAAATTCGTCATAATTTATCAATAGTCGGGCGCAGACAAACACACACACACACATGCACGCACGCGCGCACGCACGCACGCACGCACGCACGCACGCACGCACGCACGCACGCACGCACGCACGCACGCACGCACACACACACACACACACACACACACACACGA
>NW_014612648.1:0-332 GCF_000485595.1 Priapulus caudatus | reverse complement strand
GAAGGTGGAGGAGGAGGAGGAGGAGAGGAGGAAAGGAGGTGGAGAAGGAGGAGGAAGAAGAAGAGGAGTAGGAGGAGGAGAGGAGGTGGAGGAGGAGGAAGGGGAGAACGTGGGGAGAACGTGGGGGAGAAGGTGGTGGAGGAGGAGGGGGAGAAGGTGGAGGAGGAGGAGGAGGTGGAAGAGGAGGAGGAGGAGAAGGAAGAGAGGAGGTAGAGGAAGAGGAGGGGAGAACGTGGGGAGAAGGTGGTGGAGGAGGAGGGGAAAAAAGTGGAGGAGGAGGAGAAGGGGGAGAAGGTGGAGGAGAGGAGGAGAAGAGGAGAGGAGGAGAGGAG
>NW_014612647.1:0-332 GCF_000485595.1 Priapulus caudatus | reverse complement strand
GCACACACACACACACACACACACTCACACACACACACACACACACACACACACACACACGCACACACACACACACACACGCACGCACGCACACGCACGCACGCACGCACGCTACATATATATTAACGCGGCCGGCTGGATATCACATGCACGTGTGCGCAAACGCTGCCCGCAAAAACACACACACATACACGCCCCCGTACATGTGAGAATATTATACGCTCTTTGCATGCATGTATACGTATGTGTGCGTGCGTGCATGCGTGCACGTATATATAATATATATCAAGGCTAATAATATAGAGCTATTAATAAAGAGGTATTATTAGCTC
>NW_014612646.1:0-332 GCF_000485595.1 Priapulus caudatus | reverse complement strand
GTTCTCGTTGGTCCAATCGAAGGACTCACGATTTTGCCTGTGACCACGTCAAAGTTCGCCATCAAGCAGAGCGTGCCGTGACGAATGTACTCGAACTCGACTCGTTCCACGAGACCGGGTCGGACTGGCTTGGTTTGATGCAGCCTCTCTATCGCTTGCATTCCTGTTTTCTCGTCCATGCTGATAATATGTGCGCCTTCAGCCGCGAGTTTCGGAGCTTCTAAATAGGTGTCGCAGAGCTTTTCTACGTCCGCCTGATACTGCTCAGGATCCTCGCGCTTGTCCTTGAAGTCAGCCAATATTGTGACTTGTGGGGCCGAAGACGCGCCGTG
>NW_014612645.1:0-332 GCF_000485595.1 Priapulus caudatus | reverse complement strand
GATGATGTCATGATCGTGTTTAGCAGACATCAGCAGTAGCAGCAGGGCTGCCGCGAGAAGTGATGATGTCATGATCGTGTTTAGCAGACAACAGCAGCAGCAGGGCTGCCGCGAGAAGTGATGATGTCATGATAGTGTTTAGCAGACATCAGCAGCAGGGCTGCCGCGAGAAGTGATGATGTCATGATCGTGTTTAGCAGACATCAGCAGCAGGGCTGCCGCGAGAAGTGATGATGTCATGATCGTGTTTAGCAGACATCAGCAGCAGGGCTGCCGCGAGAAGTGATGATGTCATGATCGTGTTTAGCAGACAACAGCAGCAAGGCTGCCGC
>NW_014612644.1:0-332 GCF_000485595.1 Priapulus caudatus | reverse complement strand
TATCTGGGAGATGTCGAGCGCGTGGCCGGGCGCGAAATCAGTTTTCGCAGCAGCGGCCCTTTGCAGATCGGTGACCGGTTACGCGTTCAGCCGCGTACCGACCGCGCAGGCACAGCATTTACCCTGCGCAGTTTGCAACAGGGTGCGCGTAAGGTGAGTCGTCTCGAAAAGGGTCTGGTCAGTGTGCCGACCCCGTTTAACGAGCGTTTCGCGGTTGGTGATTCGGTCTTCAAGGTCTCTTCGAGTGAAGCCTTCAGCATGAGCGAGCAGGCCTGTCGCAAAAAGCTGGAGCAGATGCCTTCGCAGCGTGCGCCACTTGATCTTGAGGTCGT
>NW_014612643.1:0-332 GCF_000485595.1 Priapulus caudatus | reverse complement strand
ACACACACACACACACACACACACACACACACACACACACACACACACACACACACACACACACACACACGCCCTCTCGGGGCCTGTTTACGTAGCCGTGTTTGCTCGTGCCCTAACGGCAGGCCCGCGTGAGTCGGCAATGCAAATCACGCCGGTTTGTTTAGTAAATTGTTTACCTTCGCAATTGGCCTGCTGGGAGTGTCTGATAGCGTGCGAGAGCTTCCTCTATATGTAG
The DNA here is from genome assembly GCF_000485595.1 of Priapulus caudatus. Lineage (NCBI taxonomy): Eukaryota > Metazoa > Priapulida > Priapulimorpha > Priapulimorphida > Priapulidae > Priapulus > Priapulus caudatus. The sequence continues at coordinate 97 of NW_014612643.1, read as the reverse complement.
TAGGGTGAAGAATATGGGGGGAGTTGAACCCCGTAGCATGGTACGATGACGTACGTGCGGTGTGTATGTGTGTGCATCTTTCTCTCTCTCTCTCTCT
>NW_014612642.1:0-332 GCF_000485595.1 Priapulus caudatus | reverse complement strand
TCGGGGTCGTTGACATATATATCAATAGTACATAATAGAGATATAATCGCTATGATGTACTCTTGATATATATATATGTATGTATATATTGTTGAGGTGCTTTGTTCTGACGCATGCACCGTGCGCGAAACACGCGCGATGCTGCCGAAGAAAGCGCACAAAAGAGGGTTGCCAGGTCATTTCACGCTTAACTGGCAGGGTACGTAGTTGGAGAGCGCAGGGCTACACGGAAATAGCGCGCGCGCGAGAGAGAGAGAGAGAGAGAGCCAGAGAGAGAGAGAGAGAGAGAGAGAAGAAGAGAGAGAGAGAGAGAGAGAGAGAGAGAGAGAGAC
>NW_014612641.1:0-332 GCF_000485595.1 Priapulus caudatus | reverse complement strand
GAGAGAGAGAGAGAGAGAGAGAAAGAGAGAGGAGTGGGAGCGAAAGGAGAGAGTCCGCAGCAAACCTGCATGCCACATGTACATGTAATGAGCCTCACTATCCCGTCAGCTGCGGCAGCTTCCCCTCGCGGACATGCGTGGCGACGCGTGCATCCTGACACAGGGAGAGGGAGGTAGGACGCTTCACTCATCCTCACGATTTCCCTAATCCTCCCATCGTCAAAGATACGGTCGTCATGGATACTGTCGTCAAGGATACTGTCGTCAAGCAGACGCTTGTTAAGGGTTTGGTATTGAAGTGTTGAACAACAGTAGCGGGCGTCCATAGGCTG
>NW_014612640.1:0-332 GCF_000485595.1 Priapulus caudatus | reverse complement strand
TATAAAGGTTACCTTCACCCGTATAAAGGTATGTGTCCGCACGCTTTCCCTCTCACCTCTTCTCTTCTCTCTTCTTATAAAGGTTGCCTTCATTCGTGTAAAGGTATGTGCCCGCACGCTTTCTCTCTCCTCTCCTCTTCCCTCTCCTATCTTCTTATAAAGGTCGCCTTCATCCGTATAAAGGTATGTGTCCGCACGTTTTCTCTCTCCCCTCTTCTTTTCTCTCTTCTAAAAAGGTCGCCTTCATTCGTGTAAAGGTATGTGCCCGCACGCTTTCTCTCTCCCTCCTCTTCTCTCTCATATCTTCTTATAAAGGTCGCCTTCATCCGTGT
>NW_014612639.1:0-332 GCF_000485595.1 Priapulus caudatus | reverse complement strand
ACGTGGTGAAGCATTGGATCATGTGTTGATTTTTGGCCCTCCAGGCTTAGGCAAAACGACGCTATCGCACATTATCGCCAATGAGCTCAGTGCCAATATGCGCTCAACCTCTGGGCCCGTGTTAGAAAAAGCGGGAGACTTAGCCGCACTACTGACAAATTTAGAACCGCATGACGTGCTATTTGTCGATGAAATCCATCGCCTTAGCCCGGCCATCGAGGAAATTTTATACCCAGCAATGGAAGATTTTCAGCTGGATATTATGATTGGTGAAGGTCCTGCGGCGCGCTCTATAAAGTTAGACTTACCGCCTTTCACCTTAGTCGGCGCAA
>NW_014612637.1:0-332 GCF_000485595.1 Priapulus caudatus | reverse complement strand
GTGTGTGTGTGTGTGTGTGTGTGTGTGTGTGTGTGTGTGTGTGTGTGTGTGTGTGTGTGTGTGTGTGTGTGTGTGTGTGTGTGTGTGTGTGTGTGTGTGTGTGCGTGTGTGTTTACGTAGTGTCAACTCGCGCGGGTGCAACGCTATCACTGACGTTAACAGTCACCATACGTGCAAGAAGGTTAGAACACCTGTTCTTTCTAAAGGCAGACGGTCGGGCGATCATGCAGTGACTATCTATCTATCTATCTATCTATCTATCTATCTATCTATCTATCTATCTATCTATCTATCTATCTATCTATCTATCTATCTATCTATCTATCTATCTA
>NW_014612636.1:0-332 GCF_000485595.1 Priapulus caudatus | reverse complement strand
TGTGAGTGTGTACGTATGTGTAATTTTATGCGGATGTCTGCCAGATAATTATCAGCTCGCTGGCAGCGCGATAGCTGCCATGCACACGATTACATCCGGGAGACTGCGGCTTCATCAGGTGAAGCCACACGCACGCGATGAAGCCATCTCTTTCTCTCCGCCCATGCGTGCGTAGCGCGGGCACGTGCTCCGCCGCCGATGACGTCATACATCACGACGACGCGTCAGGCAGCTTGAGAGAGTTTTGTGTAACGAGATCAATAGAGATAAATACACGCACACACACACACACGCGAGCGTTCCCACACACGCGCGCGCGCACATACACGAAC
>NW_014612635.1:0-332 GCF_000485595.1 Priapulus caudatus | reverse complement strand
GTGCGTGCGTGCGTGCGTGCGTGCGTGCGTGTGTGTGTGTGTGCGTGTGTGTGCGAGCGTTTGTGTATGTGAACGTGTATGTATGTATGTGTGTGTGTGCGTGCGTGCGTGCGTGCGTGCGCGTGTGTGCCCGCGTTTGTGTATGTGAACGTGTGTGAGCGTGTGTGGTATGTGTGTATGTATGTATGTGTGTGTGTGTGTGTGTGTGCGTGCGTGCGTGCGTGCGTGCGTGCGTGCGTGCGTGCGTGCGTGCGTGCGTGCGTGTGAGTGTGCGTGCGTGCGTGCGTGCGTGCGTGCGTGCGCGCGTGCGTGCGTGTCTGTGTGTGTGTGTG
>NW_014612634.1:0-332 GCF_000485595.1 Priapulus caudatus | reverse complement strand
AACGGATAAGGCGTAACAGAAACACCACAGAAAATCAGAAGCAGAAACAGAAACAGAAACAGAAACGTATGAATCATTTCTGCGCGCGGTTAGATCGCCGTGACACCTGTAGATTGGTACCCGTCCCTTCTCACACACCCCGCTCGATATAGGACCCCTATATCGAGCGGGGTGTGTGAGAAGGGACGGGTACCAGTCTATAACACCTGCACAACGGAGTTTCGTGTTACCAACCTAACGACGAGTCGACCGATAAAGCGGAACACGATAACGAAGCGCGGAGTGATTATTACTATTAGTCCATATCTGTGACAATCATTCGAGTTCAACCA
>NW_014612633.1:0-332 GCF_000485595.1 Priapulus caudatus | reverse complement strand
GAGAGAGAGAGCACGGGGGAGCGAGGCAGAGAGACAGCGAAGGTGAGAGAGAAAGGGACACATACACAGAGAGATAGAGAAAGAGAGAGAGAGTGATAGAGAAGGTGAGAGAGCGATAGACAGATGAGAAAGAGAGAGCCCGGGCGAACGAGAGAGAGAAAGAGGGACACGTACACATGCTGAGAGAGAGAGAAGAGAGAGAAAGAGAAGAGAGCGAGAGCGCGCGAAAGAGAGAGCGCGCGAAAGAGAGCGAGAGAGAGCGCGCGAGAGAGAGAGCGCGCGCGAGAGAGAGAGAGCGCGCGCGCGAGAGAGAGAGAGAGAGCGCGCGACGA
>NW_014612632.1:0-332 GCF_000485595.1 Priapulus caudatus | reverse complement strand
TATATATATATATATATATATATATATATATATATACGTGGGTTATATATGTGCGCGCGTGCGTGCGTGCGTGCATGCGTGCGTGTGTGCGTGTCGTCGCACCGCTGTTGTAACATGGCGCTGGTATTTCTGTTGTAGATTGCAGCCTGCTTTCGCCGGCTCATCCATGGCCGGCGATCGTCGTACGCAGGCATGGCGGGCGTCGAAGATCAGGACCATGCTGCCGCCATACTCGCCCTATGTGGTAAGTCATATATAGTCCGCTGCTGCTCGTATGTAACGTATAGCCATATGTATATGTATCTCTGTGTGTCGCTCTCTCTCTCTCTCTC
>NW_014612631.1:0-332 GCF_000485595.1 Priapulus caudatus | reverse complement strand
GTGATAAGCATGAGCCGTTGAATCAGCACTCTGAGAAGCTAAGGTCTTCATCCACTGACGCACTTCAGAAAAGTCATCCATTAACTGCTGTGCAGTAGGTTTACGAAAGGTGATTTGCCAAGGAAAAATGTCCTCTTGGCGTAACTCAGCATTGAGAAGACGACCACTGTCCCAAAGTTTTTGGGCTTTTTGGCGGATTTGAGTCGGTGTAATCATGTATCGAAAAGAGCAAAGGTTTGCTGTGCTTTATCATGCCTCAAGCCGATTCCCCTTTGGCTTTCGCCTTCTCTTCCTGATATTCCTCTATACTCAAATTTCGCAACATGGAATAT
>NW_014612630.1:0-332 GCF_000485595.1 Priapulus caudatus | reverse complement strand
CTCGCCCGATCGCCGCCGCTCACGCCGATTATCGATCGATCATCCCCTCCCTAATCGATCACAGCAGCTGATGCGGTTGTCATGACAATACGAGAAACTACGCGGGAGATTGCGCCGGCGTCAGCAGCGCCCTCCAGCGTCCGCTAATGACATTTCCTCTAATATAATATAATATAATATAATAATATAATATAATATAATATAATGAGAGAATGAGAGAGAAAGAGAGAAAGAGAGAGAGAGGGAGAGAGAGGAGAGAGAGAGAGAAGGAGAGAGAGAGGAGAGAGAGAGGAGAGAGAGAAGAGAGAGAGAGAGAGAGAGGAGGAGGAGAG
>NW_014612629.1:0-332 GCF_000485595.1 Priapulus caudatus | reverse complement strand
GAGAGAGAGAGAGCGCGAGAGAGAGAGCGAGAGAGAGAGAGAGAGAGCGCGCGGAATGGTGGCGTAGAGGGGCAGATGGGGAGAATGGGGAGGATGGGGAGCTGATGATGTGTGTGGTAGGCTAACTATAGCTGTATCTTGCTTGCGGTTCGATAGCTGAGCTTGTGTTTGTACCACACGGCACATTATTAGTTTATTACTACATAGCGAGCGTGAGAGAGGGAGGGAGGGAGAGAGAGAGAGAGAGAGAGAGAGAGGCGTGTGTGTGTGTGTGTGTGTGTGTGTGTGTGTGTGTGTGTGTGTGTGTGTGTGTGTGTGTGTGTGTGTGTGTG
>NW_014612627.1:0-332 GCF_000485595.1 Priapulus caudatus | reverse complement strand
CGTGAATGATGTATCGTGTGATACGGAACGTATCCTGAAAAGCCGTATCGTGATACGGAACGTATCGTGAATGATGTATCGTGTGATACGGAACGTATCGTGAATGATGTATCGTGTGATACGTTACGTATCATGAAAGCCGTATCGTGATACGGATCGTATCATGAAAGTTGTATATTGATACGGAACGTATCGTGAATGATGTATCGTGTGATACGGAACCTATCGTGAATGATGTATCGTGATACGGAACGTATCGTGAATGATGTATCGTGTGATACGGAACGTATCATGAAAGCCGTATCGTGATACGGAACGTATCGTGAATGATG
>NW_014612626.1:0-332 GCF_000485595.1 Priapulus caudatus | reverse complement strand
TCACACAGCTAGAACCACCTCTATAGAACAGCCACCTGTCTATAAAGGTCACTTACTGTGTTAGTCACGAGAGAGTCACACAGGCTAGAACCACCTCTATAGAACAGCCACCTGTCTATAAAGGTCACTTACTGCATGTGTTTGTCACGAGAGAGTCACACAGCTAGAACCACCTCTATAGAACAGCCACCTGTCTATAAAGGTCACTTACTGTGTTTGTCACGAGAGAGTCACACAGCTAGAACCACCTCTATAGAACAGCCACCTGTCTATAAAGGTCACTTACTGCATGTGTTTGTCACGAGAGAGTCACACAGCTAGAACCACCTTTA
>NW_014612625.1:0-332 GCF_000485595.1 Priapulus caudatus | reverse complement strand
GCAACCAATACTGATGGCACGGTTACATATAACCCTTACTTAGATTCTGGTGATGCAGGTTTAGGTGTTTGTAAGGTTTTAAGTGGTAGTCAATGTAGCCCGAGTAGTGATGATAATGTTACTCCTGGTGAAGTTTTAATACTTTCATTTGATCAAGTGGTGACAATTACGGACACTACCTTTAAAAATGGTGGCCATGGCACAACATTTTCAGGTACTTTTGACTTAACCATTGATGGCGCTTTCGATGGTACTTATGATCTTACTCATATGTTTGATATGGATTTAACAGGTACGGTATTTGCCTTATCTAATATTAATACCACTGCAAC
>NW_014612624.1:0-332 GCF_000485595.1 Priapulus caudatus | reverse complement strand
TCGCCTAGCTGTTCGCCTTCGGGCATCGGCGTTTTCGTGGCGTAGCGCGTGAGAATGAGCGTCTGCGAAATGCCGGGCAGCGTGAGTTCGCTGCCGAGCGCCGCCGCGCATGCAGCGGCCGCAGTCACGCCGGGCACGACTTCATAAGGAATACCGAGCATACGCAGCCGCCGGATCTGCTCGCCGATGGCGCCATAGAGCGACGGGTCGCCCGAATGCACGCGCGCCACGTCGAAGCCCTGGGCATGCGCACTTTCCAGCAACGCGACGATCTCGTCGAGCGTGAGCGGCGCCGTATCCACGACCGTGTGCGCGCGGTGGCCTTCGAGCAC
>NW_014612623.1:0-332 GCF_000485595.1 Priapulus caudatus | reverse complement strand
GCCGACAACAAGGGTGAGTGAAGCAGTGTGGAGCGACGATACCACCACCCCCTCCCCCTTTCTCCCTCTCCTTCCCTTCCCCTCTCTCCCTATCCCTCCCTTCCCCTCCCTCCTTCTTCCCCTTCCCTCCCTTTCCTTCCACTACCTCCTCTCTCCCTCTCCCTCTCCTTCCCTTCCTCTCCCTCTCCCTCTCCTTCCCTTCCTCTCCCCTCTCCCCTCTCTCCCCTCTCCTTTCCTTTCCCTTCCTCCTTGCTCTCTCCCTTCCCTTCCTGTCCCTCCCCCTCTCTCCCTCTTCTTCCCTTCCACTCCTTCCCCCATCGCTGGGCCGGCCT
>NW_014612622.1:0-332 GCF_000485595.1 Priapulus caudatus | reverse complement strand
ACTGTTTCCATCTGATGGGCAAGCTTTTCCATTTCGGAATAACCGAAGAAACCGCAGTTGCCCTTGAAGCTGTGCATGTTGCGGAACAGATCGGCCAGCGAATCAGGGTCATCGCCATTTTCACCCCAGGCGAGCAGCCCCTGTTCGGCACTTTGCAGCAGTTCCATCCCCTCGCTGAACAAAGCTCTGGCGCATCTCGTCATTGATTTCGAGTTTGGGCAGCTCTGGTAGAGCGCTCACTTCGACCGTCGGGTCGGTAGCGGGGACTTCGTCAGCGCCGCCCGCCTTGGCTAACTCAATCGCCTGATGGAGTTTCTCGGCCATGACATCAG
>NW_014612621.1:0-332 GCF_000485595.1 Priapulus caudatus | reverse complement strand
TACACGGCTGCACATGAAGAGGAAGCCTACGCGGATGAACATGAAGAGGAAGCCTATGCGGATGCACATGGAAGAGGAAGCCTATGCGGATGCACGTGAAGGGGAAGCCTACGCAAAAGCACATGAAGAGGAAGCCTACGCGGCTGCTCATAAAGAGGAAGCCTACACGGATGCACATGAAAGGGAAGCCTACGCGGATGCACATGAAGGGGAAGCCTACGCGGATGCACGTGAAGAGGAAGCCTACACAGATGCACATAAAGGGAAAGCCTATGCGGATGCACATGAAGAGGAAGCCTAGGCGGATGCACATGAAGAGGAAGCCTACACGG
>NW_014612620.1:0-332 GCF_000485595.1 Priapulus caudatus | reverse complement strand
TTAGTTATAGTTGTTTATAGTATTATTTATTGTTAGTTATAGTTGTTTGTAGTGTTATTTATTGTTAGTTATAGTTGTTTATAGTGTTATTTATTGTTAGTTATAATTGTTTTTAGTGTTATTTATTGTTAGTTATAGTTGTTTATAGTGTTATTTATTGTTAGTTATAGTTGTTTTTAGTATAGTGTTATTTATTGTTAGTTATTTATAGTGTTATTTATTGTTGTTATAGTTGTTTTTGTTTATAGTGTTATTTATTGTTAGTTATAATTGTTTATAGTGTTATTTATTGTTAGTTATAGTTGTTTATAGTGTTATTTATTGTTAGTTAT
>NW_014612619.1:0-332 GCF_000485595.1 Priapulus caudatus | reverse complement strand
CTCTCTCTCTCTCTCTCTCTCTCTCTCTCTCTCTCTCTCTCTCTCTCTCTCTCTCTCTCTCTCTCTCTCTCTCTCTCTCTCTCTCTCTCTCTCTCTTCTCTCTCTCTCTCTCTCTCTCTCTCTCTCTCTCACCAGACGTACGCGGTGTTGCGTCAGCTGTGTATTCACGAAAAGCTATTGAAACTGTAACGACGAACAGGAGAGAGCTCTCAGCGTTTCAACACGCCGCCGTAGAGCTGCGATGCAGTGTGTCCGTGCGGCCGCTGCATGAGCCGCCGTATCCGACGCAGCACGTGCGCGCATGATTCGTGCGCATGCGCGTTCTCCCCCCC
>NW_014612618.1:0-332 GCF_000485595.1 Priapulus caudatus | reverse complement strand
GGTAGACATGCCCCCAGACTCCCCTCAGTAATAATGCTAGTGTACATAGTTACACACATAAGCTAGATAGACATACCCCCAGACTCCCCTCAGTAATAATGCTAGTGTACATAGTTACACACATAAGCTAGGTAGACATACCCCCAGACTACCCTCAGTAATAATGCTAGCGTACATAGTTACACACATAAGCTAGGTAGACATACCCCCAGACTACCCTCAGTAATAATGCTAGTGTACATAGTTACACACATAAGCTAGGTAGACATACCCCCAGACTTCCCTCAGTAATAATGCTAGTGTACATAGTTACACACATAAGCTAGGTACTG
>NW_014612616.1:0-332 GCF_000485595.1 Priapulus caudatus | reverse complement strand
ACGATAGAAGTGGCGAAAAGAAATCGTTTGCAACGGTTATAGCAGCTAAAGCGAAGATTTCTAAAATAGGTGTGGCCAATAAACGCCAACAACAGATGTTGCAATAAATATCTTGGGTGTATTCGTTTCGGCTTAACTAAAGGGGTGATGAGGTTATGACAAACAATATCGATCCTGTTTGCGGTATGGTCGTATCGCTACCGAGTGAACACCACCATCAGCATGATGGCAAGGTGTATGATTTTTGTAGTTTAGGTTGTCTACAAAAATTTAAATCCTCACCTGCTCAATACTTGGAAACCAATTCGCAAAGCGAAAAAGAATGCTCTGAC
>NW_014612615.1:0-332 GCF_000485595.1 Priapulus caudatus | reverse complement strand
ATCACTCTCTCGTTCGCTCGCTCGCTCGACCACTCACTCTGACTTGCTCGTTCGCTGCCTGTCTTCTTCCCGCTTTCACTTTACTCACTCAACCTTCTCTCAGTCCGTCGCTCTCGCGCCCTCTTTCTACCGCTGCCACATCGTTCTCTATAAATATTCTCTAGAGATCACATAGCATCCATTCTAATTTCGGTCCTCGTGATGGTATTTATCGATTAAAAACGAAAATTGTGATGAAAGCGGCACCACAGGACGAAACATTTAAAAGCATTATATATATTCATTATATATTCAAATCATATATTCAAATACATTTATATATATATATATAT
>NW_014612614.1:0-332 GCF_000485595.1 Priapulus caudatus | reverse complement strand
GATCGAGCGTTTCATCTTCGATGTCCACCAGCAATTTGGAAACTTCCTCAATCTCAGCTTCGGTAAAACCCGACGCCTGAACCTTAAATTCTTCCATGAGATCGAATCGTATGCCTTCGATTAATTCATCAATATCCGCTTTAGAAATGCCCAGCTCAGGGAATTCGACAATGCCTTCGAGTTTAAAGCGGGTGATGTTCAGACGCGGCCCCGATTCAGGGTTTGGATCACGATCGCGAACGCCAGGAATATCCAGATCTTTCAATAACGACTTACGCTCGAGCTGGGGCAACTCGGTAATCTCCGGCATTTCAAAAAAACCAGCAATGGCG
>NW_014612613.1:0-332 GCF_000485595.1 Priapulus caudatus | reverse complement strand
GAACACGCGCACGCGCTCCATCCCCCTTCTCCTTCTCCCCTTGTCTCGCCACGAACACACGCATACGCTCCATCCCACTTCTCCCTCTCTCCCTGTCTCGCCACGAACACGCGCGCGCGCTCCATCCCCCTTCTACCTCTCCCCCTGCCTCGCCACGAACACACGCACGCGCTCCATCCCCCTTCTCCCTCTCCCCTTGTCTCGCCACGAACACACGCACGCGCTCCATCCCCCTGCTCCCTCTCCCCCTGTCTCGCCACGAACACACGAACGCGCTCCATCACCCTTCTCCCTTACCTCCTGTCTCGCCACGAACACACGCACGCGCACCA
>NW_014612612.1:0-332 GCF_000485595.1 Priapulus caudatus | reverse complement strand
GAGAGAGAGAGAGAGAGAGAGAGAAAGCGATAGAGTGCGTGAGAGAATAATCCAATGAGGAAATCGATGTCAGAAGTTAAATGCGCGTGCTATATGTGTGAAAGCAGCAACCGCAATGGTAGGGGCAACCCATACAACAGATGCCCTGATGATTGCTGAAGGAGTTAGAGCGGGAGCAGTGCATGTGAGTTCGTTGTGCCTGCAATCATACACAAGCCACCCGGCATTCACATGAGATTCGGCAGCGCTCGTCTTCTGCTTCCTACTGCTCGTCTTTCTCCTCCTCCTCCACCTCCTCCTCCTCCTCCTTCTCCTCCTTCTCCTCCCGCTCC
>NW_014612611.1:0-332 GCF_000485595.1 Priapulus caudatus | reverse complement strand
CATATCATTTAGGAGTATCTTGAATTAATGATCCATGTTGTTGATGGCTGTTTCATTTCAGCTGCGTCTGCCATCTAAGTCAGAGTGCAATAATTATACATATACATTACGTGATGTTTTATAGGGATACAGTGGCAATGTAAGTAGGACTTGCCCTACACAGCAACCAGTAATCTAGTCCATGAATATTAGTTGTTGGCGCAGTTCTTTAGGTGGTTTGCACACTCAAAATTATGAATTTATTGAGGTCTGAAAATAGCTGGGGTCGGAATCAATTCTGCACTAAAGGTAGATTTGGATCTGTGGTGGATAAATTGACCGACTTCAATGCC
>NW_014612610.1:0-332 GCF_000485595.1 Priapulus caudatus | reverse complement strand
GATAACAGATGGTCAGATTTTCCTTGAGACAGATTTATTTAATGCAGGTATACGACCAGCGATTAATGCGGGTGTGTCAGTATCAAGGGTTGGTGGCGCAGCACAAACTAAAGTCATCAAGAAACTTGGTGGCGGCATACGTTTAGCGCTTGCACAGTACAGAGAATTAGCAGCTTTTGCTCAGTTTGCATCAGACCTAGATGAAGCAACGCGTAAGCAGTTAGAGCGCGGCAAGATGGCAACTGAATTAATGAAGCAGCCACAATATGCAACACTAAGTGTTTCAGAAATGGCCGTAACATTATTTGCAGTTAATAAGGGTTATATGGACG
>NW_014612609.1:0-332 GCF_000485595.1 Priapulus caudatus | reverse complement strand
AATGACATGACGTCGCTCGACCACGTCGACCTGAATCTGCTGCGAGTATTCAACGCGATCATCGAGGAACGCAGCCTCACGCGGGCCGGACAGCGCCTCGCACTGTCGCAGCCTGCCGTCAGCTACGCGCTCGGGCGGCTGCGCACCTTGTTCGACGATCCGCTTTTCATTCGCACGCGCGTCGGCATGCAGCCCACGCCGATCGCGCTGGAGCTGGCGGGCATCGTCGGCCGCGCGCTTGACACCGTGCGCGAGGCGTTGCGCTACGCCGAGCGGTTCGATCCGCGCGTGAGTACACGCACGTTCCGGCTATCGCTGTCGGATGCGGGGGA
>NW_014612608.1:0-332 GCF_000485595.1 Priapulus caudatus | reverse complement strand
GAGAGAGAGAGAGAGCGTCTGCCTGCTATAGTGCCGTATACGCAGTCAAGTCATTCAGTCAGTACTTACGAACTGTACTTATGAAACATGTGTATGTATATACATATAGCCGATGGCTGCATGCAAAATACGTGTTGCGGCTGCTATGTGTCATTCAAATTAAATTCACACACGCGCACGCACGCTCCCACGCGCGCATACGCACGCACGCACGCACGCACGCACACACACGCGCACAAACGAGCGCGCGTGCGCGCGTGCACACACACACACACACACACACACACACACACACACACACACACACACACACACACACACACACACACACA
>NW_014612607.1:0-332 GCF_000485595.1 Priapulus caudatus | reverse complement strand
AACTGCTGTTGCCAGCGCTGCTGCTGGAACCTGAAGAACGCCACCGCAGCTTTTATCTCTTCTGGGGGTTACTGCTGGCGTTGGCGGTCTGGCTGATTAACCTGCTGACTCCCAGTGGGGTCTGGGCGCTGCTGCTGGACCTGACCAAGTCGGGGCTGTTGCTGCTGGTCGCAACCCTCATCGGCGCAGTACTGGCCCGCTATGTGCGACGTCTGTGGGAGGTCCTGCCGATCTGCATCATGATGACGCTGGCCGATTTTTCGAGTTGGCTCTTCGGTCCAACCGCCGGATTCACACAGCAGATCCAGCAATATTACCTGAAACCCGAAGGC
>NW_014612606.1:0-332 GCF_000485595.1 Priapulus caudatus | reverse complement strand
AGAGAGAGAGAGAGAGGAGAAGAGAGAGAGAGAGAGAGAGAGAGGGAGAGGGAGGGAGGGATAGGAAATGAGACGAATGAGACGGATCGACCAATAATCGATGACGAACATGCTCTGATAGATTCAGACGGAGGTGAGAGGGTGCTGATTTCGTTTTTTGACATCTAGACAGAAAAGTTTCGTGATCACGTTTTGCGTTCAATCATTATGAAGCACGTGAGCATCACCGAGAAAAACCTTAACAACGGTGGCAGTGAAGTAGAATCGAGATGAGTGTGACATGCGATATATATATATATATATATATATATATATATATATATATATATATA
>NW_014612605.1:0-332 GCF_000485595.1 Priapulus caudatus | reverse complement strand
GTCCCAGGCTAATCCTTCCCAGTCACCAATATCCAGTTCCCGCAGGCGCGCATCCTGGCGTGGGGCAAGGGCATGGTCGGCGGCAATCAGCCCAGCTCCGTAAGCACTGCGTGACAGATCGCTGCTGTAGACCATCGCCAGCGGGATATCGTTCAGGCGTGCCGCATAAGCACGGGATTGCTCTATCCCCAGAGCGGTCAGAGCAATGTCGGCCTGTCCGTTATAGCGGCGTATTTCAAAGCCGCGAACCTGACCGTGACGCAACAGATGAATTCGGGTTGCCGCAGTTTTCACCCTTCACTCCTTATGCGCTGAAGGTTGCCAGCACCAGC
>NW_014612604.1:0-332 GCF_000485595.1 Priapulus caudatus | reverse complement strand
CACACACACACACACACACACACACACACACACACACACACACACACACACACACACACACACAGGTATCATACTCACACGTTCGAACACGGATGACCTTCCCGAAAATATCTTCCGGTTCGACGCAGAAGAGCGGTCCCGTCGCCGCCGCCGGATGTCCGGGCGGAAGCGTGGCCGGAAGCGCGACGACCTCTTCCGGGCTAAAGTCGTACGCGTCCCACGTCGGCGTTGCCATGGTAGCGGCGGCCACTGGAACAATCAAGCATCAGACGGAAGGTTCGCGACAGTTACCGACGTCATGTACGGTTGTGATATTTTATGCGCAGACGCCA
>NW_014612603.1:0-332 GCF_000485595.1 Priapulus caudatus | reverse complement strand
GCGCGCGGGAGAGAGCAAGAGACAGAGATAGAGAGAGAGAATGAGAGAGAGAGATGATGTGTGTGTGTGTGTGTGAGAGAGAGAGAGCGAGAGCGATGGAGAGACGGAGATATAGTGAGAGTGAGAAACGGGGAGAGACAGAGACGGATAGAGGGAGAGGGAGAGAGAGAGAAGTATGTGAGAGAGAAAGTTGATAGTGGTAGGGAGAGGGAAACCGAGAGCTACAGATGGAAAGAGAAAGATCGAGCGAGAGAAAGAGATAGAAGAAGAAGAAGAAGAAGAGAGAGAGAGAGAGAGAGAGAGAGGAGGAGAGAGAAAGAGAGAGAGAGAGA
>NW_014612602.1:0-332 GCF_000485595.1 Priapulus caudatus | reverse complement strand
GAGAGAGAGAGAAAGAGAGAGAAGGAGGGTGCGTGTGTGCTGCTGCTTCCGTGTCTCTCTCCTCCCTCCCCCTTATCGCGGCTTTGTTTCTAACAGCTTCGCTGTCACATTAAGCTTTCACCCTCTCCTTCGCACGATAGTCATGGCTGCCTTGTGTGTGTGTCAGCGCCATACACGTTTACTTGATGATTGTAAAATAATCTGAGACAACGCGGTTGTATATTTTCCTACCCAACTGTGACGATCCAAATTGCTATAATATATATATATATATATATATATGTATATATATACGAATATATATATGTGACAAGGTCGTATATTTGATGTGA
>NW_014612601.1:0-332 GCF_000485595.1 Priapulus caudatus | reverse complement strand
TATAGTCTATATATATTAGTCTTCATATTGAAAACTACGCAAAACGCTGTTAAAACGGCGTTTTGCATAGTTTTCAACTTGTAAATATGATGATCGTAGTAATGAAAAGGCTAGCTGTTCTCAGGTTTCACGCAATAACAAATGCCTAATCAGTATGAGAATACTGCCGGCCGTAGATCTAGAGGCTGCCTTAATTGCTATCATCCTATCAGCTTAATCACTCCAGTCGCCATGGCTAAAAACATAGTTAGTCTCTAAGTACTATACAAGTGCACGAGTGTACCGAAACTACCGTCACATATACTATACAGTTTATATATATATATATATAT
>NW_014612600.1:0-332 GCF_000485595.1 Priapulus caudatus | reverse complement strand
CTCTCTCTCTCTCTCTCTCTCTCTCTCTCTCTCTCTCTCTCTCTCTCTCTCTCTCTCCATATATATAGCACGTTTGTTCTTTGTATTATGTGCATGTATAGGCTGTTACTAATACGCCTCGCAGCGGCTCGTGATATGATGTCGGGTGGGTGTATGACGTATATGACGGTCGGGGTGGGAGGGGGTGTTTTCCCCTCGCACGCTCTTGGCTCAACAGTCAGTCATTCTCGCTCGGACTGTGTGACCCCCCTGATTGATTAGCTTGCCCGCCCTCCCCCTCCTGCTTGCCCTCCTCCCTCCCCCTCCCCCTCCTGCTTGCCCTCCTCCCTCCC
>NW_014612599.1:0-332 GCF_000485595.1 Priapulus caudatus | reverse complement strand
AAGGGGAGGGGAGAGGGGGAGAGAGGATGGGAGAGCTGGGAAGGGAGAGGGCGAGGAGAGAGAGGAGGAGGTGGAGGGGGAGCTGAGGAGGAGGGAGAGAGTAGAGAGGAGGAGGGGGAAGGGGAGCTGAGGAGGAGGGAGAGAGGGTGAGCTGAGGAGGAGATAGAGAGGGAGGGGGAGGGGGAGAAACCTCGCGCACACCGGTAATTGGCGGGAGAACAGCCGGTAATGATGCCGTGACGTCACAGCGCGATCGGTCGCCTGACCCCCCCCCGTGCTTCATGGATTGGCCACGGCTCACGTGTGTGAGAGAGGTTGGCTGCTTGTCTGAG
>NW_014612598.1:0-332 GCF_000485595.1 Priapulus caudatus | reverse complement strand
GATAAAACGTTAAGTTTCGTATTTCATTGAATTTTCAGTGCGAAGTTTACAACGATGAACCACAATAGTTACGTGCAAACTTCTAATAATTCTTCCATCGCTCTTACGCGGAATTTCTGCCGTTGACGCACAAATGAGAATTCACGGCTTAAAGGAGGATCCAGTGGTATAGGTACCAAAGAGCCTAATTTCAATTCTTTGGCAATACTCACACTCGACAGAATCGACACGCCCATACCCGCTTCTACCGCGCCTTTAATTGCTTCGGGGCTACCAAGCTCCAAGCATGATTTCAGCATTTGCATTTCTAAGCCTTGCTCACGTAAGTAATC
>NW_014612597.1:0-332 GCF_000485595.1 Priapulus caudatus | reverse complement strand
CGTGTTTATTAATTGTTTTGTTTTTTTGAGACGTTCCAAGTGCCTGTGATCTGTGTGGCATTCTGTCACTCACTGTGAGTCTGACTCCAGACTATCTGCTCTCTATCTTTTTGAGTGTGTGCACAGAAGAAAGTCATTCTGTGGTTCTAAATGTTCTCTATGTTTCTGCTAGTTTGTGCACAGTGTCTGTGGCATGCGTGCACCGAGATTCTAAGTTGCAATGAAACATTTGATTCTGAATGACATTTACGTGGAATTAGGCACGCAAGCCATTAGACCAATAAATTGTGCCCTAAATTTTTTTATATCTTGATGTTATTTTAGGGCCCAAT
>NW_014612596.1:0-332 GCF_000485595.1 Priapulus caudatus | reverse complement strand
TATGCTGCTATATGTCTACTATATATGCTGCTATATGCTACTATATATGCTGCTATATGCTACTATATATGCTGCTATATGCTACTATATATGCTGCTATATGCTACTATATATGCTGCTATATGCTACTATATATGCTGCTATATATGCTACTATATATGCTGCTATATATGCTACTATATATGCTGCTATATGCTACTATATATGCTGCTATATATGCTACTATATATGCTGCTATATGCTACTATATATGCTGCTATATATGCTACTATATATGCTGCTATATGCTACTATATATGCTGCTATATATGCTACTATATATGCTGCTATAT
>NW_014612595.1:0-332 GCF_000485595.1 Priapulus caudatus | reverse complement strand
CGCAAATATGAGTGAAAGCTAATTTGGTGTCATGGTCAATGCGAGTTGTTAGCATTTCTGTTTTCATAATAGTTTCCATTGTGTGTGTTTGTAATACACTGTAGTACAAACGCAAGCGTATGCACATAACAAAGCCAATTAACACGGATATTTTGCTGGCGTTAGTCGGTGCGACGCAAAAGCAATAATTCACCAGAGCGGGATAAATTCCAGCATAAATAAAGCTTGAGGAAAGATTTATTATAATGGGTATGAGTAAACAATTTCATACTTTAAAGATATGGCAGAGAGTAAAGGTATCCCTTATCAAAGTTTAATTAATCTTTACCTAC
>NW_014612594.1:0-332 GCF_000485595.1 Priapulus caudatus | reverse complement strand
GTCAGTGTGTTCGTGTTTGGGCGTGTTTCTGTATCTTTCAATATTTACGTAAATCATTAGGGATATAAGCGAGCCAGTTAAATATCCGTGTTCACATTAACTTATTGAACCCAATCGCTCGATTATTGTTGTGATATCGTCGACGTCTCTGCAAAGGTCGCATACAGTAACAATCGGTTTGCTTCCGAATTATGTCAGCAGTTATTAACAATCGTATCATGACGCCAGCGGATGTAAACGAATAACGAATTAGTTCAACTAAGATACAATAGAGTCAGCAATACAATCGCTTTATCGCGTTGACACCGAGTGCATGAATACATATCAAATGC
>NW_014612592.1:0-332 GCF_000485595.1 Priapulus caudatus | reverse complement strand
GCGAGCGCACGCACACGCACACACACGCACGCACACGCACGCACACGCACACGCACACGCACGCACACACACACGCACGCACACGCGCGCCACGCACACGCACGCACACGCACATGCACACGCACGCATACGCAGGCACACGCACACACGCACACGCACGCACACGCACGCACAACCACGCACGCACAGGCACGCGCACGAACGTAAACACGCACGCTCGTTAGCATGCACGCATGCACGCACGCATGCGCGTACACATGTACACAACCCAAACGCACGTACACCAACCCAGGCACGCACGCACTTACGCAGGCACGCACAAGAACACGAAC
>NW_014612590.1:0-332 GCF_000485595.1 Priapulus caudatus | reverse complement strand
GCTGCTGCTGCTGCTGCTGCTGCTGCTGCTGCTGCTGCTGCTGCTGCATTTACCCTGCTGCTGCTGCTGCTGCTGCTGCTGCTGCTGCTGCAATTACTACCCCTGCTGCTGCTGCTGCTGCTGCTGCTGCAATTACTACCCCTGCTGCAGCTGCTGCTGCTGCTGCATTCACTACCCTTGCTGCTGCTGCTGCTGCTGCTGCATTCACTACCCTTGCTGCTGCTGCTGCTGCTGCTGCAATTACTACCCTTGCTGCTGCTGCTGCTGTATTTACTACCCCTGCTGCTGCTGCAGCTGCTGCTGCTGCTGCAACTTACTACCCCTGCTGCTGC
>NW_014612589.1:0-332 GCF_000485595.1 Priapulus caudatus | reverse complement strand
TATACCAGTACGTTCAACAAGGGAGGAAGCTATGATAGGAGAGTGAAGGCAGCAGACAGAGAGATGTAGTGAACCATGATTGAATCTCCTGGATCAGCATTTCAAACACCTCTTGATTTATCACCACTGACTGCGCTAGTGTGTACCGTGAATGCTTTGAGGAGAGGCTAGCATCGATGGAGAGGGAGAGGGGGATGGGAGGGAGGAGGGGTAAAACTACTTAGTCATGCAGTGCGAAGTCATCCAGCAGACCGCTATTGATTAAGGGTGGTGCTGTAGAGAGAGTGAGAGAGCGAGCCAGAGGGGAAGGGTGGATGGAGAAGGATGGTGCA
>NW_014612588.1:0-332 GCF_000485595.1 Priapulus caudatus | reverse complement strand
TGTGTGTGTGTGTGTGTGTGTGTGTGTGTGTGTGTGTGTGTGTGTGTGTGTGTGCGTGCGTATGTGTTGTGTGTGTTTGTGTGTGCGTGCGTATGTGTTGTGTGTGCTTGTGTGTGCGTACGTGCGTGTGCGTGCGTGCGTGTGTGCGTGCGCGCGCGTGTGTGTGTAGGTGTGTGCGCTCGCGCGCGTGCGTATGTGTGCGTGTGCGCGCGCGTGTTTACGTGTGTACGTGTATGTGTATGTGTGCGTGCGCGTGTGCGTGCGCGCGTGCGTGCGTCTGTGTGTATGTGGTGTGTGTGTGTGTGTGTGTTCGCGCGCGCGCGTGTGTATGT
>NW_014612587.1:0-332 GCF_000485595.1 Priapulus caudatus | reverse complement strand
CCGTGACGAACACATTGGAGGGCTTGATGTCGCGGTGAATGACCCTCAGGGGGTCGCCACCTTGCAGGGGGGTGCCGTTGTACGCGGCATCCAGGGCAGACGCGACGGCCAGCATGATCTCGAACAACGCGGCGCGGGGGAAGTGCTGATCACGCTCCTTGAGGAACGTGCTCATCCACTTGAGATCGACCCCCTCCAGGTACTCCATCACGATGGCGCACTTGCCATCGATGGCGGTGAGGTCTTCGACCTTCACGATGTGCTGGTGGCGGATGAGTCCCAAGAGACGAGCTTCGTCCCGGGTGCGCATCACCACTTCGTCGTGGCTGGAC
>NW_014612586.1:0-332 GCF_000485595.1 Priapulus caudatus | reverse complement strand
GGCAAGCCCGCCTCCTTTAGTCCTCAGGTTAGTTGTCTGCCCCTGATACAGTCTGGCTGACAACTGTTGAATCTCACCATTGTAGGTTACGCAGCGGATGTCTAGTTTTAGCGACTGTTTTTCACCATTGATAATAAGTTGCCGCTCACTGGGCTGAACCATGTCTTGGGCGATGTAATCGCTGTGAATGATATTTTCCCAAACCCGTCGTGTGAGTTTGGCACCTCGATACGCGCCGCGGCTGCCATATCCAGTAGTAGGTTTTAAAAAAGAGTTGTTTGCGATTTTTCCAGAGTTGCTCAGCATTATCTTCTGTAACGATAACTGTAGTT
>NW_014612585.1:0-332 GCF_000485595.1 Priapulus caudatus | reverse complement strand
ACCTCATCACACATAGCTAGCAACATCACACATAGCTAGCCTCATCAGCTAGCTATGTGTGATGAGGCTAGCTATGTGTGATGAGGTAGCTATGTGTGATGAGGCTAGCTATGTGTGATGAGGCTAGCTATGTGAGCTACCTCATCACACATAGCTAGCCTCATCACACATAGCTAGCAACACCACTCATAGCTAGCCTCATCACACATAGCTAGCCTCATCACACATAGCTAGCCTCATCACACATAGCTAGCAACATCACACATAGCTAGCCTCATCACACATAGCTAGCCTCATCACACATAGCTAGCCTCATCACACATAGCTAGCAA
>NW_014612584.1:0-332 GCF_000485595.1 Priapulus caudatus | reverse complement strand
TCACACAGATCTCACACTGACTGCGTGGACGCTATGTGGTGTTGTCCCTCACGGTCAGTGGCCTAACAGGCCTATCTTGACTCAAACAACACACACTCTCGCTCTCGGGGGGACAAGGCCATCGTTGGCACACCTACGTTAGAAAACACGCGCGATAGAGACACCTGCGCTAGAACCTGAGGACGAGCATTCCACGAAGGTGCAGCCACGCCGGCCATGCCAATACCTCTACAGGAGGCGAAGCGAACACACGCGAACAGTACACACGCACACACATGCATGCACGCACGCACGCACGCACGCACTCATACACACACACTCTCTCTCTCTCT
>NW_014612583.1:0-332 GCF_000485595.1 Priapulus caudatus | reverse complement strand
GAATATCCACGTCGTTAAGGTTTAGTTAAGGAAACTGCGAAACAAGCGTGACACTGGTGTTGTTAGATCATGTCAAGACATGAAATTGAAAATGTTTTACTTTTGAAATATTAATCACGTTAAGTAGTGATGCATAAATATGTAGGCGAGTTTGACTGATACATTTGCGTTGCACAGTAATGATCTCATCTGCGATACTTGACACACGTTAACTTTGAATACACAAGCACAACACAGACATGCATCTAAACAGAGGAATTGCTCCGACCTGTGATTGGAGGGTAAAATAGACCCCGCCCACTCCCGCCGCATACGATATGCTATGACGGGTA
>NW_014612582.1:0-332 GCF_000485595.1 Priapulus caudatus | reverse complement strand
GAGGAGAGAGAGAGAGAGAGAGAGAGAGAGAGGGAGAGTAAAAAGATAGATAGATAGATAGATAGATAGATAGAGAGCTAGACAGTTAGCTAGATATATAGATAGATAGATAGATAGATAGATAGATAGATAGATAGATAGATAGATAGATAGATAGATAGATAGATAGATAAATAGATAGATAGATAGATAGATAGATAGATGGATAGAGAGAGATAGATAGATAGATAGATAGATAGATAGATAGATAGATAGATAGATAGATAGATAGATAGATAGATAGATAGATAGATAGATAGATAGATAGATAGATAGATAGATAGATAGATAGA
>NW_014612581.1:0-332 GCF_000485595.1 Priapulus caudatus | reverse complement strand
AAACGCGGATCTCTTGCAGGACAAGGCCACCGGTGACGCCACCGTCCTCCTCCTACCCCTCTTCCCTACGCCGCCTGCCCCTCCCCCCTCCCGCGCACCCATCCTCCAGCACCGCGCTTTCACCGCCTCCTCCCCCCTCCACGCACCTACCCTCCTGCCCCGCCTTCTGTACGCCGCCTCCCCCCTCCCCGCGCACCCTCCCCCGCGCCTATCCTCCTGCCCCGCTTCCGTACGCCCGCCGCCCCTCCCCCGCGCACCTTCCCACGCACCTACCCACCTGCACCGCTCCCGTACGCCGCCGCCCCTTCCTTCACGGCCACGCGGTTTACCGT
>NW_014612580.1:0-332 GCF_000485595.1 Priapulus caudatus | reverse complement strand
GTGGATAGGTTACTTGGTACTTCAATTATGACGAAGCTATCCTGGATAACGTCAGTTGTATAGAGCACAGGGTCGGATTAAAGTCTTTGTAGCGCCATAGACTCTTCAGTTTTGTAACCTTAATGTGTGATGGAAAAAAACTCCTGTCTGATCAACCATGGAATGTCAGTTCTTTCATTTGGAGTGCGTGGAATAAGATTATGCCAAAATCTATCTATCTAATCTATAATACCTTTTTTTAACTTAAAAAAAAACATTCAAGCAGACATTAGAGTTTGTACTATGCGATTAAAATACGCGGTTAAACCCATTTTCATAGGACCTTTCCTTCT
>NW_014612579.1:0-332 GCF_000485595.1 Priapulus caudatus | reverse complement strand
AGAGAGAGAGAGAGAGAGAGAGAGAGAGAGAGAGAGAGAGAGAGAGAGAGAGAGAGAGAGAGAGAGAGAGAGAGAGAGAGAGAGAGAGAGAGAGAGAGAGAGAGAGAGAGAGAGAGAGAGAGAGAGGACTTGGGAGAGAGAGGGTAATAGAGAGAGAGAAGGGGGGAAGAGATAGCGAGAGAAAGAGAGAGAGAGAGTGTGTGTGAGAGAGAGGGGGAAAGAATGGCGAGAGAAAGAGAGTGCTTGTGTGCGAGAGAGAGAGAAATAGAAAGAAAGAGAGAAAGAGAAAGAAAGAAAGAAGAAGAAAGAGAAGATAGAAGAAAAAAGAGAGA
>NW_014612578.1:0-332 GCF_000485595.1 Priapulus caudatus | reverse complement strand
CGTAGCAGTGCTGCCATCTAGCATATACACTGTTCCTCATCACAAAAGGCCACTGCGAATGGCAACAAAAGAACGTCTGAACTAATGGACGAGAACAGTATATTATGTCGAGAAGCGGTCAGCCAGAAAAGTTTTGGTCTGACAACGGGACGAACTTTACTGGCGGTCAAGCTGAGCTTTTAAGAAGCATGAACCAACTAAATAAGGACATGATTTACTCGCACTGAGTGAGACAAGATATCGGTTTTTTTAATCGTCCTCATGCTTCGCATATGAGTGGCATTTGGGAACGTATGATTCGTTCTATCAGGAATGTGCTCAATGTCTTGCTG
>NW_014612577.1:0-332 GCF_000485595.1 Priapulus caudatus | reverse complement strand
CTGTGTGTGGGGCGTGTGTGCGTGCGTGCGTGCGTGCGTGCGTGTGTGTGTACGTGTGTGTTGGGTAAATGGGGCTATTAGCAGTTTACACCCACCCACTCTAAGTGCCCCCTATTCATATTAAAATCATCTACAGGATTTAAATTTCAATTCGATACTTGTTGTAGAGTTGGGGGGGGGGGGTGCCCCGCATTTAAATACCAAACATTTTTGAATAAGGTTGCCTTGGTACGGGGTTTGAACTGTATCGTTGACTTGTCACTAATCCTGTTGCTACTATGTAAACTACCATTATCACTAATCATGCGGCTATGATGTAAGCTCTATTTCCT
>NW_014612576.1:0-332 GCF_000485595.1 Priapulus caudatus | reverse complement strand
CATAAACAGTGGTGCGACAGATATATCAATCATGGCGAATATCTCACCATTAAACCAAGGTGCATTGACCTTGATTTTCTCTAAAGTATCCAACTGTTTATTCATTTCTAGCACTACGGCGGCTCCTTCATCTTTGGTTTTACTCATCATCAACTTAAAGAAGCCCATGTACAATGGAGAGGTAAACTCCATCCATGCTCTGTTTTGTGCTTTTTCTAAGGGGTCAACAGGGTGAAGGGAAGGAGGGTTCACTTCATCTAGATACTCATTGATGATGGCTGATTCAAACACCACTTTACCTTCAACTTCTAATACGGGAACTTTCCCCATTG
>NW_014612575.1:0-333 GCF_000485595.1 Priapulus caudatus | reverse complement strand
GATCTGCGCTCAGCACTTCGGGTCAACACCTTCTTTCGGTCAACGCTTCTCTAGAATCCCGTCTCATCTGGATATATATATATATATATTATATGTATATATATATATATATATATGTATGTATGTATATACGCGTGTAGGAGTGTGTTTTACGAGAGTGTGTCAGTAAGAGCTGTCTCACGTCAAGGTCGGTCAGTGTGCCACACTGCTACACTTACTGCTACACTTACTGCCACACTGCTACACTTACTGCCACATTGCTACACTTACTGCCACACTGCTACACTTACTGCCACATTGCTACACTTACTGCTACACTTACTGCCACTATTG
>NW_014612574.1:0-333 GCF_000485595.1 Priapulus caudatus | reverse complement strand
CTGCTGCTGCCACTGCTGCTACTGCTGCTGCTGCTACTGCTGTTGCTGCTACTGCTGCTATTGCTGCTGCTACTGTTGTTGCTCCTGTTGCCACTGCTGCTACTGCTGTTACTGCTACTGCTACTGCTGCTGCTACTACAGCTACTGATGTTACTGCTACGGCTACTGCTGCTACTGATGTTACTGCTACTACTGCTGCTACTGATGTTACTGCTACTGCTACTGCTGCTGCTGTTGTTACTGCTGTTGCTGCTACTGCTACTGCTACTGCTGCTGCTGTTGTTACTGCTGCTGCTGCTGCTACTGCTACTGCTACTGATGCTGCTGTTGTAC
>NW_014612573.1:0-333 GCF_000485595.1 Priapulus caudatus | reverse complement strand
ATATTGAAGGCGATGGATCAGATGGAGTTGCCCAATCTATACCAACGTGAAGCCGATAAACTCCATACTTCCAGTGATGGCCAGAAATTTGAAGTACACGGTGAGTCTCTGCATGCCAGCCGATCCTTCAAGTATTTTGGGCAAGGTCAGGGAGTCAGTGCTTATACCTTCGTGGATGAGCGAAGCTTTTTGTGGCACTCACTGATGATCAGCGCTTCTGACCGGGAAAGTGCCTATGTCATTGATGGTCTGATGCGTAACGATGTCGTAAAAAGTGATATCCACTCAACGGATACACACGGCTATACCGAGGCGGTTTTTGGTCTGACCCAC
>NW_014612572.1:0-333 GCF_000485595.1 Priapulus caudatus | reverse complement strand
GTGTGTGTGTGTGTGTGTGTGTGTGTGTGTGTGTGTGTTCGTGTATGGTGGTGTTGGGGGGGGGGGCGGGGTGAAGAAACGAGGGAAAGAGATACGCAGATCTATAGGTAGATAGAGGGGCAGATAAAGAAAAAAATCGAGAGAGAGAACCTGAGAGTTGGTAAGAGCAGTGAGAGAGAGAGAGGAGGGGAGTGAGTCTCGTGCGTGACTACTTTTATTTATAAACAAATACTATAACAATCGCCCATATTGTTAAACTAAAATTTTGTTCATGCTCTTCACGCGTGATGCACCATTTGTTTTAGCTATCCCTACATATTATACTACAAAGTG
>NW_014612571.1:0-333 GCF_000485595.1 Priapulus caudatus | reverse complement strand
CACACCATAATGACAGATAACTCGAGTATATTGTTATGATTGTCATTGATCGGTGTATCGATAACTAGGTGTCAATCAGCAGCGCGCGGTGTGTGTGCCCCGCGTGTAATACAGTTCCGTATCGACAGCAGCTGTACATGTGTGAAACCTTTCCCTACCTAACGCTTCCTCTATACCGGCGTATACCCGGAACTTTAGGCGGGAATGAGCATACAAAGCAGAAAGAAAGAGAGAGAGAGGGAGGGAGGGAGGGAGGGAGAGAGAGAGGAGGAGAGAGAGGAGGGAGGGAGGGAGGAGAGAGAGAGAGAGAGGAGAGAGAGAGAGAGGAGGAGG
>NW_014612570.1:0-333 GCF_000485595.1 Priapulus caudatus | reverse complement strand
ACCCAGATTTCAGTATCAAAAGCATTTACTCAGTTCACATAAGATGCCTTTTGATTTCTCAGGAAAATCCCACCAGTAATTATAAACACCTTCAGATGACAAGATGATTGTGTGAGTATCTTCCTTAACTTGCGAGATTATGTTCTTAAAGTTTTCTAGCAAATGCTCCGAGTGCGTTGTGACTAAATTTTTCTCAAGCCATTGGTGTTTTGGTGCGTTAGGGTTTTGCAATTTTTCAAGGTTATGCGGGTAAAGAATCCCTTTCCCTCTAAGCTTCCGTTGCTTTTTATCCAAGTAGGTTTGTAAACTCGTGGTGCCCGTTTTTGGTGTGCC
>NW_014612569.1:0-333 GCF_000485595.1 Priapulus caudatus | reverse complement strand
GTAACGTAACCCAACACAAAAGTAGGGTGCAGGATGTATGTAGAGTAGGTTCTACTTTTGTGTTGGGTTACATGATTGTATCGAGCAAATCGAGAGCAAAGTCCTGTTTAACTCATATCCTCCAAGATTTTTCACGTCCCAACCAAATGGGGTGGGGATGGGGGTTGCAATTTGGAGTTTATTTTGCTTGGCTCGTGGAAAAACAGCGTATACACTGATCTTATGTTTAAATTCTAATAACAAAGCTGGAATATACTACCACATTATCATAATGTCTAACGTTAATGCAAAACAAATAAAATAATATTTAAGATTAACTTTCTTTGAGATATA
>NW_014612568.1:0-333 GCF_000485595.1 Priapulus caudatus | reverse complement strand
GTACATCGTGAATCTGCATACACCTCGCCCTCCCAAATTTCACTTTCTAACTCGATGCTCTTGCAGATATATTCTAGCAGCGTGCATCCCCCCCCCCTCCCACCAGCGCCCACCCCTCCACCCACAATCCCCCAAAGTACATCGTGAATAACATACACCTCGCCCTCCCAAATTTCACTTTCGAACCCGAGACTGATGCATATATTCAAGAGAAGACTACAATAGAAGACTATGAATTTCTATTGCGAACCCAGTTATATATTCTATCTGCGTGCATCCCCCCCACCCACCAGCGCTCCCTCCCTCCTCCACCCACAATCACGGACAGCGCAG
>NW_014612567.1:0-333 GCF_000485595.1 Priapulus caudatus | reverse complement strand
TAATTGCCAGAAAGCTAACGCAGAGAAGATGATTGATCCTTATCCAAATTTCAAACGACTACTTGAGCCAGTTAAGACGATGTTTCCTGAGGGAAGCTGCGACGACCATGATACTGGCTGTCTGCAATATTTGAATTCACAATATTATATTGATGTGTTGGTCTGGTACCACCTAGTTTGGCTCGGTCATGCACTTAAACAGACGCAGACATCAATCGATCTGATCAAAAAAGCTTCGCTGTTTGATGAAGCCGATCGTCGTGCATTAGTGCAACTTATGTATGATTGTATTTCAAGCCTGATTCCACGTTATAGAAAACTTGCCGAAAGCGG
>NW_014612566.1:0-333 GCF_000485595.1 Priapulus caudatus | reverse complement strand
ATAACAATCTCGTATTCAGTAACAAATGTATTTATATTCATAGATTGAATTTAGCAATAAATTTCTCGATTAAACAAGGAATCAATTAGGGGCATCTCTATTAATTGCTTATGCCCTTAATAGAGGTGCACTTAAATCAGATTTATAACTTGTAATGCGGCTATTAGAACAGGATAATTCCAATTAAATTATTTAAGTACATCTAACGTAAATTGGTAGTCCATTGTTACAACTCAATATTCCAGAAAATAAAAACAAAACCTATTGGAACAGGCTTTATGGTAGCTCGCTTGCTTTATCCATCGTCGAAGCAACGCAAAAGCACAACAATGG
>NW_014612565.1:0-333 GCF_000485595.1 Priapulus caudatus | reverse complement strand
CTAACTAACTAATTAACGAGACTAACATGGTGATTAATTAACTCAAGTATAAATTTAATATTGTGTTGTTTATAAGTGTAAAAATATAAAGCGCATTCAATTAAGTTAAGTTTTAATGTAACGTAAAGAAAATAACTAATCTAGCTCGCCGCAAAAAAAACCTAAATAATTAAAGAGATAATAAACTATGACAGTATGTCTGCGAGGCTATGACAATGACTCGAGATGCCACTTGAGGCACATTGAGACGCCACTTGAGGCACGTCGATACGCCACGCGAGGCACATCGAGACGCCACTTGAGGCACGTCGAGACGCCACTTGAGGCACGTCG
>NW_014612564.1:0-333 GCF_000485595.1 Priapulus caudatus | reverse complement strand
CGACGCACGACACACACACACGACACACACACACACACACACACACACACACACACACACACACACACACACACACACACACACACACACACACACACAGTGGAACCACGCATAGACAGATGTGTATGGGGGGATGTGCGTACGCGTGCGTGGGCGCGTACGTGTTCGTGTGTGCATGCGTTTTCGTGTGCGTGCGTGTGCGAGCGCGTGTGTGTTCGTGTGTCTCGTGTGTGTCTTTGTTAAATACAACCTGGAATAAATACATATTAACATAACAGCGCAAAATGCAGCGCCGTCAGGAATTCATCAAAGCGCTCGCTCTCTCTCTCTCTC
>NW_014612563.1:0-333 GCF_000485595.1 Priapulus caudatus | reverse complement strand
CTCTGCGTCACTCACTCTCATGTTCCCCACACTGCGTCACTCACTCTCATGTTTCCCACACTGCGTCACTCACTCTCATGTTCCCCACACTGCCTCGCTCACTCTCATGTTTCTCACACTGTGTCACTCACTCTCATGTTTCCCACACTGCGTCACTCACTCTCATGTTCCCCACACTGCGTCATTCACTCTCATGTTTCCCACACTGCCTCGCTCACTCTCATGTTTCACACACTGCCTCGCTCACTCTCATGTTTCCCACACTGCGTCACTCACTCTCATGTTTCCACACTGCGTCACTCACTCTCATGTTTCCCACACTGCCTCGCTTAC
>NW_014612562.1:0-333 GCF_000485595.1 Priapulus caudatus | reverse complement strand
ATGTTTAATGTTTGTGTGCGAGCGTATGTGTGCGTGTGTGTGCGTGTGTGTGTGTGTGTGTGCGTGCGTGCGTGCGTGCGTGCGTGCGTGCGCGCATCCAGCGTGTGTGTATGTTTAATGTTTGTGTGTTCGTGTGTGTGTGTGCGTTCGTGTGTGTGTGCGCGCGCGTGTGTGTGCGTATGTGCGTGCGTGCGTGCGTGCGTGCGTGCGTGCGTATGTGTGTGTGCGTGCGTGCTGAGCGACTATCAGAAATGCGACGAGCAGCACGAAGAGAAATTCGAGAGTAAATCTGCATCTCTCCCGAGGCATCCCCCCCTTCTCTATCTCTCTCTC
>NW_014612561.1:0-333 GCF_000485595.1 Priapulus caudatus | reverse complement strand
TGTTTTTATAACCGAGAGTTTTGACAAGCTCATCAACCAGCGTCTCGTTATAAATATCGTGTAATCTAGCCATTAGTTATACCTTATACATCTTATCTTAAGCGACGACATTTTCGTCGTTTGACTTGAAATAACGTACTTTATTGCCGTCTTCAAGCACTTTAATACCCACACGATCACCTTTGCCCGTTGTAGGATTAACAACCATCACATTAGAGACATCAACAGGCAACTCTTTGTTAACTATGCCGCCGGGAACACCTGCATTTGGATTTCCTTTTTGATGTTTCTTAGCAACGTTAATACCCTGAACCAAGACTTTCCCATTACTCA
>NW_014612560.1:0-333 GCF_000485595.1 Priapulus caudatus | reverse complement strand
TGGGTGGTAGCAGGGACATATAACATGATGGGTGGTAGCAGGTACTTATAACATGGTGGGTGGTAGTAGAGACATATAACATGGTGGGTGGTAGTAGGGACATATAACATGGTGGGTGGTAGCAGGTACTTATAACATGATGGGTGGTAGCAGGTACTTATAACATGGTGGGTGGTAGTAGAGACATATAACATGGTGGGTGGTAGGTACATATAACATGATGGGTGGTAGTAGGTACATATAACATGGTGGGTGGTAGCAGGTACTTATAACATGATGGGTGGTAGCAGGTACTTATAACATGGTGGGTGGTAGTAGGTACTTATAACATGG
>NW_014612559.1:0-333 GCF_000485595.1 Priapulus caudatus | reverse complement strand
GGGCGGAGTTAATGATAAAAAAATCCCCCATTTATGGACTGGGAGACAAGTGGCTATTTTCAACAGTGGATACATGTTTGCATCTACCAACTTACGCCTCAAAAAACCCCAAAAACACGATAAGAATGATGACACAGACATTGTCATGAGTAAATAAAAACGAAGTAGCTGTTTTCATTTTACTCCTGATATCAATTTACAGATCCTGACATAATCAGGAGTCTATCAATAATTGATAGACTCCTGATATGATATCAATAAAGATTTCATGGGATTGCGCAATCTTGCGCGACGCAAAACAGTAGAGAGGAATCAGACTTGGATCCCTGAACC
>NW_014612558.1:0-333 GCF_000485595.1 Priapulus caudatus | reverse complement strand
TAGCAGGAGGTGTAACAGTGTAATAGTAGAAGGTGTAACAGTGTAATGGGAGGAGGTATAACAGTGTAATAGGATGAGGTGTAACAGTGTAATAGCAGGAGGTGTAACAGTATAATAGCAGGAGGTATAACAGTGTAATAGCAGGAGGTGTAACAGTGTAATAGCAGGAGGTGTAACCGTGTAATAGCAGGAGGTGTAACAGTGTAATAGCAGGAGGTGTAACAGTGGAATAGCAGGAGGTGTAACAGTGTAATAGCAGGAGGTGTAACAGTGTAATAGCAGGAGGTGTAACAGTGAATAGCAGGAGGTGTAACAGTGTAATAGCAGGAGGTG
>NW_014612557.1:0-333 GCF_000485595.1 Priapulus caudatus | reverse complement strand
CGCGCCGAATCTAGCTCCTTGAGTTCGATATAGTTCATCGCTTTGTAAGCATGCAGCAAGAGCTGTTCGATGCGAGAGCCTTTGTAACGGGAGATTGAATCGTTGATGGCAACACTGCCTATCTGTTCCGTGATACTGGTTCCGTAGAGTTCTTCGATACGTTTTTTAGCCGCCTCAAAACTCTGATTGCTGGCAGAAAAATCCTCGCTCATACGCAGCAGCATGCCTTTATTCATATCTTTTAAAACAGTGCCTGAAAAAAACTCGGCTTATCAACGATAGAAAAAGCAAGATCAATCTGATTTGTCATCAGCGCATCACGCACGCTCATCG
>NW_014612556.1:0-333 GCF_000485595.1 Priapulus caudatus | reverse complement strand
CGCGCGCGCTACGGGGCGGCGCCTTTTCGCGCACGCACGCGCGCACGCTCGCACACATTCACGCACACACGCACGCACGCACGCACGGGGAGGCGGTGCTGGTATACGCGGTTCCCACGCGATGCTTCACGGGGCCCGCCGTGTGCCGTGGCGGGTGTGGTTGGCATTTCGGCTGGTAGTACATGACGTAATCGGATGCGTCATATATATCTTGCCTTCTCCTTTCCCCTCTCCTACGTCTCTCATTCTTTCTCTTTCGGTCTAGCTTTCCTGCGATCTATCTGTCTCTATATGTCATTCTCACTTTTCTCCTCTCGTCTCTCCATTCCTCTC
>NW_014612555.1:0-333 GCF_000485595.1 Priapulus caudatus | reverse complement strand
ACGATGATGGCGATGACGATGACGGCGATGACGATGGAGTTATTAACGGCGGCGACGACGATGGCGATGACGGCGACGATGACGATGATGACGGCGGCGATGACGACGCTGATGACGGCGGCGATGACGACGACGATGACGGCGGCGATGACGACGCTGATGACGGCGGCCGCCGCGTAATTTCTGGCACGCTCCGCACGACGAGTGAACGAATGCGGCACGCGCTAAGCATTTAGCAGTTAGAGCACTAAAACGCACACACGCACGCACGCACGCACATACGAACGCACGCACGCACGCACGCACGCACGCACGCACGCACGCACGCACGCA
>NW_014612554.1:0-333 GCF_000485595.1 Priapulus caudatus | reverse complement strand
CAATTCTTGACGAGAGTTTTTTTAAAGTTTGCTGTGGCCGATGCGCCCTTGGCCACTTCATTACGCATGCCGATAGCGACCTTGGCGTGATTCTTCTGCCACTCATCACGTAAAGACTGGATTTGATTGAGCCGACCGACCTGTGTTGGATTGTCGCTGACATGTTTAATGGCCTGGGCCATTGTAGTGGCAAACTGTTCCTGCCCACTAACATAGGGGTCGAGAAAACCATCCTGTCCCGAAACCAGATAGCCGCGCAAACCGGTTTCCATATCGACCATGGCTGCACCCAGGTTATCGGCGAGCTTGATGGCTTCATGCGTGTGATTGACC
>NW_014612553.1:0-333 GCF_000485595.1 Priapulus caudatus | reverse complement strand
TCTCTTCTCTCTCTCTCTCTCTCTCTCTCTCTCTCTCTCTCTTCCCTCTCATTATCCCTTTGTCTCTCTATCGTGCGCGCGTACTTTCTCTTTCGCTGCTCCAGTGCATTACACGCGCGGTGATGCTTGCACGACGCAGTCCGGAGCTCTGCAAGAACTTGGAAGAGGCTGTGGCAGCTTCCCTGCGTTATACCATGCCAGATGCGACATGCGGACAAGAGATGCTGCTCTCTTTCGCTTCCTTCTCCCCCTTCTGTCTCTGCTCCCCCCACTCTCGCTTTGCCTCTCTCCCTTCCTCTCTGTTTCTCTCTCGCGCGCGCTCTCTCTCTCTCT
>NW_014612552.1:0-333 GCF_000485595.1 Priapulus caudatus | reverse complement strand
AATTTCATATTTTTTGGATGTATATTTTGAGAAAAAATCAAATTTAAAGAAAAGGATCGACCCCTAGGGTCGATCCCTATCAAAAGGGACTGAATGGCATGCTATTTTTGGCTGGCACACCCAAAGGGGATGACCTCTGTTGTTTGTGCAAGCCAAAGATACAAAACAACCACTTTCTGATCTGCACCACAGAGGTTGACCCCTGGGGTCGACCCCTGTGCAGGAGACGACCTTATGAGTCGACCATTGCGATGGAAAATTTCCATAACGGCTAATTTTTCAGCTCATTTTGATCGCATTTAATGCTCTCCAACAGTTTTAAATCTATCTAGA
>NW_014612551.1:0-333 GCF_000485595.1 Priapulus caudatus | reverse complement strand
CTGGTTCCCGATACCATTGGCATTTGCTGCGGTGTTGTTCGCCTTTTCTACCATGATTTCCTGGTCCTACTATGGCTTAAAAGGCTGGACGTATTTGTTCGGAGAAAGTGCGCGGGGTCAGAATATCTACAAGGTTATTTTCTGTGTGTTTGTAGCGCTCGGTTGTATGGTACAACTCGGCCCAATCCTCGATATTTCGGATGCGCTGGTATTCCTCATCTGTGTGCCTAATATTCTCGGATTGTATTTCTCTCGCCTATTGTTCGAGCGGAACTGGATTCGTATCGTGCACGTATAGCCAGTGGTGAGATTAAGAAGTTTAAATGTAACTAC
>NW_014612550.1:0-333 GCF_000485595.1 Priapulus caudatus | reverse complement strand
GGTGGTGCTGGTGGTGGTGGTAGTGCTGCTGCTACTGCTGCTCTTATTGCTGCTGCTGCTGCTGCTGCTGCTGGTGGTGCTGGTGGTGGTGGTAGTGCTGCTGCTACTGCTGCTCCTATTGCTGCTGCCGCTGCTGCTACTGCTACTACTGCTGCTGCTGCTGGTGGTGCTGCTGCTGCTGCTACTGCTGCTCCTACTTCTGCTGCTGCTGCTGCTACTTCTGCTGCTGCTGCTGCTGTAATTACACATATGTTTCCCGTGTGTGAGCGTGCGTTCTAACATCCCCTCTCTTCCTTCATCTCACAGACTTCCTCTCTCTTTCTCTTTCTCTCT
>NW_014612548.1:0-333 GCF_000485595.1 Priapulus caudatus | reverse complement strand
CACGCCAACCGGCGTGCACGGCAGCTACTTCATCACCCTGTTGATTACAAATCAATATCGGCAAACAGTCGGCGGTCATAACGACGGCTGTCACATCCGCTTTCTGACATATCGCCGCGTCAGAATCGACTGCATAGCCCTGCGAACCATCGAGCATCGCCACGTTTGTGCTATGCGTTTGATTTAACCAACACGGCTCGTCAGGCAAATTGAGTTCTCGCTTCAATAGCTCACGATTTAAAACAACGCTATCCGTCACGTCACCAACATGTGTCGCCAGGTTAAAGCTATCGTAGGGGTAAAGACTGTTACCACCGATTCGCGTCGTACACA
>NW_014612547.1:0-333 GCF_000485595.1 Priapulus caudatus | reverse complement strand
CCATCGCATGGGGATCAATTGACAGGTAGCGCTGAAAGACCTGCCTATAACTCAGCCTTTCAAATGTTTGCGTACAGGCTAACACCTCAGCTACCAGCGCTTCCACTTCTGTCATTAACTGTAAATGATCAAAGCCAGGACGATACCATTCCAGCATCGTAAATTCGGGATTGTGGCGACTGCCCCGCTCCCCTTTACGAAAGGCTTTAGCAAGCTGGTAGATCGGCCGGAACCCGCCGCTAACAATCGCTTCATGGCGTATTCGGGAGACGTTTGTAAAAAAAAGTGAGTTCTATCACCCAGAGGACTTTCGGTACTGAGCGCATCCATATG
>NW_014612546.1:0-333 GCF_000485595.1 Priapulus caudatus | reverse complement strand
TAACATTTCTTTCAAGCATGCCCACCACCACCACCAACAACAACAACAACACAACCACCATTGAACCCCACCACTGCCGCCGCCACCGCCAGTAACAACAAGATCGACCGCCATATTATTGTGTCGAAGTGTAGTGAGCCAAGGTCATACATAATAGAAACCCCTAATGGGAAGCCACTCAGGAGAAACCGCGTACTCATCCGAGAGACCGCAGATCCTGTAACCGTGAAAAAACAAGTGAGGTTTGCACACCCTCTTGTGATGACGCGTGAGCACCCCAAGGACGTCGCCAACACGGGGACCGACCCCTAGACCACTGATGTCCATGGAGAG
>NW_014612545.1:0-333 GCF_000485595.1 Priapulus caudatus | reverse complement strand
ATGAGCTCGCGCGCTTGACAACGAAAAAATGTCGTTTATCGCGATTGATTCCCTCTCTCTTTCTCTCTCCAGTCTACTCGCTGATAGAACACTAGCTCTGCCGGTAGCTTGTTATCAAGTCCTAGTCTTAAACATCTTTACATTCAACGTTTTTTCGTTATAACCCCGTTAAGAACAAACTGAGGCATTATCTATATTATAATCCAGATGTCCTTTCTCGTATTGTCACATCCTTTATCGTTGTATTCTCCAGGCAAATTGATTCCCTCCCCCTCTCCACTCCCCTCAACTCCCCGTAAGAACACTATAGTTCTGCCGGTAGATTGTTACCAA
>NW_014612544.1:0-333 GCF_000485595.1 Priapulus caudatus | reverse complement strand
CACACACACACACACACGCGACGTCACACACACACACACACACACACACACACCACACACACACACACACACACACACACACACACACACACACAATCTCAATGTAACAGCCGGTCCTGACGGCCCGGGCGTACCAGCTGGGTTTGCTTACGTCGGCCGCGATCCGGTGTTTATTTTGAGCTCGTAGGTGAAACTTTAGATTTAGCCGGTAACCTGAAACTCTGTACAGGAAATTATTGCATGCCCCCCATTCAACAGTAAAATGTCCTACAGACGTCTCTAGTCCCGTAACACTCACGACTAGCACGAACGAAATGCGGGGACGAACCCGCT
>NW_014612543.1:0-333 GCF_000485595.1 Priapulus caudatus | reverse complement strand
TGTGTGTATGTGTGTATGTATGCGTGTATGTGTGTATGTGTGTATGTGTGTGTATGTGTGTATGTATGTGTGTATGTGTGTATGTGTGTATGTGTGTATGTATGTGTGTATGTATGTGTGTATGTGTGTATGTGTGTGTATGTGTGTGTGTATGTGTGTGTGTATGTGTGTATGTATGTGTGTATGTATGTGTGTATGTATGTGTGTATGTGTGTATGTGTGTATGTGTGTGTATGTGTGTATGTATGTGTGTATGTGTGTATGTGTGTGTATGTGTGTATGTATGTGTGTATGTATGTGTGTATGTGTGTATGTGTGTATGTGTGTGTATGT
>NW_014612542.1:0-333 GCF_000485595.1 Priapulus caudatus | reverse complement strand
AGGAGGAGGAGAGGAGAGAAGAGGAGGAGGAGGAGGGAGAAGCAGGAGGAGGAGATGAGTAGGACGAGGAGGAGGAGGAAGAGGAGGAGGAGAAGAGAGAATGAGGGGGAGGAGGAGGAGTAGGAGGAGAGGAAGGGAGAAGTTAGGGAGTAGCAGGAGCCGAAGAGCCGAGGAGAAGAGCCGAGCTCAGATAGAACTGCTGAATAGGTTCAAACGTGTAACACGGCCTGAACGATGAAGAGGGGGAGGAGCAGGAGGAGGATGAAAGGGAAGCTAACGTATAGTAGTAGTAGATCAAGATAGTAGTAGATCATATATATATATATATATATA
>NW_014612541.1:0-333 GCF_000485595.1 Priapulus caudatus | reverse complement strand
AGAGAGAGAGAGAGAGAGAGAGAGAGAGGAACAGCGTTGGCTATGGATGACTGGTAGGATATCCAGCCGATAGAAGCATATTACCCGCGGATTCAACATCGTCACACTCATAATAAATCTAATCATAATAATATTCATCATAATAATCATAGTCTTGCTGGTGTGCCTTACAGGATCTAACGGCAACAACTGGTTTTCTACACGCCTTTCCCTAACCCACACACCCACACACCTCACCCACACACCCACACACCTCACCCACACACCCACACACCTCACCCACACACCCACACACCTCACCCACACACCCACACACCTCACCCACACACCCAC
>NW_014612540.1:0-333 GCF_000485595.1 Priapulus caudatus | reverse complement strand
CCCAAATAAATTATTAACACTAAAAAATTTTCTTTTCCATGAAACCGGTACTTCAAAGGGTGTGTATCACCTAAATCATTTCTATTTTCATAATAGTAAAGAAAATTACATGAAATAAGTTCTAACTGATTTCTTTTTGATATGAATTTATCAACCTCAAAAAAATACTCCTCATCAACAAAGTCATCAGGGTCGATAAACGTTACCCATTCATTGGAAACATAATCTAAGCCGTAATTTCTCGCAGATGCTTGCCCTCCATTTTCTTTTTATGGTAAAAATATTATTAGGATATTTTTAACCCATTTTTTAATTATTTGAGCAGAGCTATCC
>NW_014612539.1:0-333 GCF_000485595.1 Priapulus caudatus | reverse complement strand
TCGCTGGTGGTGGTCTGTGGGGCGGTGTGTGGGGCGGTGTGTGGGTGGTGTGTGGGGTGGGCGGTGTGTGGGCGGTGTGTGGGCGGTGTGTGGGTGGTGTGTGGGGTGGTGTGTGGGGTTGTGTGTGGGGCGGTGTGTGGGGTGGTGTGTGGGGCGGTGTGTGGGGAGGTGTGTGGGGCGGTGTGTGGGTGGGTGGTGTGTGGGGTGGTGTGTGGGTTGTGTGTAGGTTGTGTCTGTGGCGGTGTGTGGGACGGTGTGTGGGCTGTGTGTGGAGCGGTGTGTGGAGCGGTGTGTGGGACGGTGTGTGGGGCTGTGTGTGGGGCAATGTGTGGG
>NW_014612538.1:0-333 GCF_000485595.1 Priapulus caudatus | reverse complement strand
CTCTCTCTCTCTCTCTCTCTCTCTCTCTCTCTCTCGTCGTCGTCTCTTCTTCTCTCTCCCTCCCTCCCTCCTCTCTCTCTCTCTCTCTCTCTCTCTCCCTCACACAGGTAGCAACCCAACCGTATCTTACAGTGGTGGGACTGTCAACGAACCTACCATCATCATCATCATCACCATCATCATCATCCGTCCTTGATATCTATATCGACACAAACATCTCATTTTACGCGGTCATATAGCGATTCCTATTCCGCAAACACATCCTGATAACGTCATATATATATATATATATAGATATATATATAGATAGATAGATAGATAGAGATTGTGTGT
>NW_014612537.1:0-333 GCF_000485595.1 Priapulus caudatus | reverse complement strand
CGAAAACTTACCAAGACATGTTTTCTCGAATAAAAGATAACTCCTGATATCAATAGACCTTTGGGATGTTGTACGTAAGGTGTCAAGCCCCCAATGCTTGATTGCAACATAATAATAACAATAATAAAAACGGCATATATATGAAACTACATACCCTCGTTGGCCTAACAGCCACTGCACTGTACACCCTTTCTGGATGCAGCCAAAACGCCCCTCAGATGCAGCAACCTCAGCAAGCAGCATCACATCATATTTCCTTTGCTCAAGGTCGTGAGATGGCAGCTCGCAAAGCTATTCCACAAGGTCAAGTAACTCAGCGGAAGCAAGTGTCAT
>NW_014612536.1:0-333 GCF_000485595.1 Priapulus caudatus | reverse complement strand
TCCCCTTCCTTCTCTCGTCTATCACGATTGGTCGCGCGCTCGCGGCCGTCCTCTCTCGCTTGTTTGTTCTCTCACCCTCCTCTCTCTCTCTCTTTCGAGCGCAACACAAACCCGACCGCGACAGGATAAGTCACGCTGGTGAGTATAGCTTCTAGGCTTGGTGCCGCCATCCCCGCCTGACCTCGCCGAGTGGACAGCAGACCGAGATGCGCGCCTAAGTCCGAGGCGAACAATAGAAGCAACATAGCGAATAAGAACCGCCGACCCTGGGGATACGTACGGCGCGATAGCGAGAGAGAATGATAGAGAACGAGAGAGAACGAGAGAGAGAAA
>NW_014612535.1:0-333 GCF_000485595.1 Priapulus caudatus | reverse complement strand
TATGCTGTTTGCTGTCGCTCTGACAGCGACGGTCATTGCGACAGGTTTATGTGAGTATACGGAGGAAGAGGAGAATGAGGAAGAGGAGAAGGAGAAGGAGGAGGAGGAAGAGTGGTGCATGGTGGTGGCGGCGGTGGTGGCGGCGGTGGGGTGGCGGTGGTGATGGTGGTGGTGGTGGTCGTAGAGGTGGTAGAGGTGGTGGTGGTGTTGGTGGTCTTAGAGGTGGTAGAGGTGGTGGTGGTGGTGGTGGTGGTGGTGCTGCTGCTGGTAGTGGTGGTGGTGGTATAGTAGTGGTGGTGGTGATGGTGGTGGTGGTGGTGGTGGTGGTGGTGG
>NW_014612534.1:0-333 GCF_000485595.1 Priapulus caudatus | reverse complement strand
GTGTGTGTGTGTGTGTGTGTGTGTGTGTGTGTGTGTGTGTGTGTGTGTGTGTGTGTGTGTGTGTGTGTGTGTGTGTGTGTGTGTGTGTGTGTGTGTGTGTGTGTGTGTGTGTGTGTGTGTGTGTGTGTGCGTGCGTGGGTGCGTGTATGTGCGAGAGAAGGAGAGTGGGGGATAAAGAAGACAGAGGGGGAGAGAGAGAGCGCGTGTGAGGGGATGACAAAAGACTTAACTGGGCTGAGCCAATGTCAGATGTAGAATTACACACATATCTCTGAACGCCGGCCCGCGATAGATAGAAAGACCGAGAGAGCGAAAGAGAGTGAGAGAGAGAAA
>NW_014612533.1:0-333 GCF_000485595.1 Priapulus caudatus | reverse complement strand
CATATTAGCAGTACACCATGGTTGCCATTCATCGTTACACCGCTTGGTTTTGTTATTGTCTACTGGTTAACACGTAATGTTTTTCAAGGCTCAGAAGGCAGTGGCATACCTCAGACATTGATTGCATTACGCAAACCGGGAAGCACTTTGTGCCACAACTGCTTTCATTAAATGTCGCCTTCGGTAAAGTTCTGCTTACAGTGCTTGGCCTGTTCTCTGGCGCATCCATTGGTCGTGAAGGCCCCTCAGTGCATCTCGGTGCAGCGCTGATGTCTTCATTCGGTCGTTGCGCGCATCTGCCTTCGAAAGTCTACGAAAAAGGTTTAATCCTTG
>NW_014612532.1:0-333 GCF_000485595.1 Priapulus caudatus | reverse complement strand
GGTGTGTATGTGTGTGGGACTGTGCGTGCGTGCGTGCGCGCGCGCGTGTGTGTGTGTATGTGGGTGTGTGTGTGTGTGTGTGTTGAGCCAACAGTCTGCCTATATGAATGACCATCATGTGGGTCAGTATCTGACAATACTAGTGCCGATATATTTGCGTGAAAGGCAGATGCCTGATCCGATCTAGAGCATTTGGTTCAGTGAAAGTTAGCGCTGATGGATATCATGAGTACTTGTAAGGAACGTGCATGTATGCACACGAACTAGGGCGGTGGTTTGAAGCGCGCGCCCGCGTGTTTGTGTTTGGTCGTACGCGCGCTCGTGCATTTGTGC
>NW_014612531.1:0-333 GCF_000485595.1 Priapulus caudatus | reverse complement strand
AGAGAGAGAGAGAGAGAGTGAGAGCGTGTGTAGATAGAAACACATAGGACACAACGATAGATAACAAAATCACATTAACATGCAGTGCATCAGTGCAGCTTCGTTTTCATCTCTGCTGTTAAGCGCCCTTCTTCTATCGCGGATAAACTCTCATCTTATTCCTCGTTTTCTTTCGCACATTATCGCCTGACGACCAGCGCGCCAATGGCTAAAGCAGGGAGAGAAGAGGAAGGCAGGAGGAGAGATAGAGGAGAATGGAGAGACCGCGGGAGAGGGAGCGGGGGTGGGGGTGCAGAAGGAGAGGGAGAAAGAGAAAGAGAGAGAGAGAAGAGA
>NW_014612530.1:0-333 GCF_000485595.1 Priapulus caudatus | reverse complement strand
ATTTCGTGCATTCGAACCCGCAGGACACGCGCCTGATCCCGATCTCGCGCACGATCGGCTCGGACCGCGTGGTGGACGAGTTCAGTGTTCTGCTGCACGCACGACCGCGAGATCGACTGGCTGCTGCCGGGCCTCGCGCCCACGGGCAAATACTTCGAAGTCCCGATGCTCGCCGTGATCTGCTTTCGCGGCAACAAGCTCTATAACGAGCACATCTACTGGGACCAGGCTTCGGTGCTCGCGCAGATCGGCGCGATCGATCCCACCGGCCTGCCGATCGCGGGCGCGCAGAGCGCGAAGAAGCTGCTCGACGAAACGCTGCCGTCGAACACG
>NW_014612529.1:0-333 GCF_000485595.1 Priapulus caudatus | reverse complement strand
GATATTGAATTGCCGCTATTCCATGTGCGCCGCATTGATAAAGTCCCTGCGGTAGATGGTGCGCTGGGAATAACTTTCGGTCATCAGGGCATTGGTTCTATTATCTTGCTGGATCGTATCAAAGAATTCGCCACAGATTCCGTATTGCCTGCGCTGACCTTTCAAGGTCGTAACACTTTGATTCCGTTTTGGCTTCAGGGCTATTACGATGTTGAAGAAGCCATCTCCAAACATTACAAACAGTCTTTGAACGATATTTATCGGAATAAAGCCGAGATAAAAGTACTCAAAGCTACCGCCAAAGAAATCCTTAAAAATAAGCGCCAAATGACG
>NW_014612528.1:0-333 GCF_000485595.1 Priapulus caudatus | reverse complement strand
CACCTATCCCTGATCCAGCGGATACAATCTTTAAGCTTACGTCAAAAGAATCTTTAGGGCTTATCATGCTTGACTCTAACGTTTTGGCGTCCATTCCTGGCGTCCACATTGCCCGTCGGGATCTATTGCGCGTGAAATCATCATATTGCTCATTAAAATCATTAAGCTTATCTTTGTACTGTATTGCGCTCGCGCCGTCTTTTAAATCAAACACGACATTCTGGGCTGCGTTCTTATAAAATCCTTCAGCACCGCCGCCGGTAATCTTTCTTAAGTCCATTAGCGCATTAAATATTGATTCTAGAACTGGCGTGCCATAGATCCATCCGTCGT
>NW_014612527.1:0-333 GCF_000485595.1 Priapulus caudatus | reverse complement strand
CTTCTTATGTTTCATGTTTCGAGCTGCGGCTTCAATTAACCCTTTACCCGGCACGTACCATTACCGATCCCCGGGGGTAGGGGGTGGAGGGCAGCTCGGATGCGCTGGCGTGTGTACTAAGTAAGGCGGTATAAGCCGTCGGTAAAGGGGTCATTGACATCGCATGTCGTTAATATAACTATTCGTAAAGATGAAGGAGAAAGGCTTTTAGAGAAGTCTGGCGGTTATAGCGCTTGTCGAGTCGATTTGATCGATACAAGAAGAAATTACTTGTTCATTTTTACCGATCGCTAAGAGTTGGAGGGAGTCGCGTGCGAAGCTGCTGTTTTAGCC
>NW_014612526.1:0-333 GCF_000485595.1 Priapulus caudatus | reverse complement strand
TATATATATATATATATATATATATATATATATATATATATATATATGGTGCATCTCTTTTTGCATGTGTGCGTGCGCGCTGCGCATGTGTGTATGAGTGTGCGTGCATGCATGAATATGTAACCGTGACACCTGACACAAATATGTTTTAAGTGACATTTTCTCCTAATATGAAACCATAAGCGCCTAATGCCGACAAAACAAGATAGCTCAACCACAGGCCGAATAGTATAACACCCGACAGCATTTTGAATGCCCATGGTCCTCCGAGTTCGCCTCCCAGTACCTAAGCAAAACAAAGATATGCATTATTATAATCTGATATAAATACAC
>NW_014612525.1:0-333 GCF_000485595.1 Priapulus caudatus | reverse complement strand
TGTGTGCCTTGGTAGTCTCAGCGTCTTGACCGTCGTGGTGCGGTTGCCCTGTTCGACCGTGAGCGTATCGTTGCCTTCCTTGATCGTATGCGCGCGGTCGTTCTTGATCGTGCTCGTTTCGTTGTGGTCTATGGTCCACGTGGCGTCGTTGATCACCCTGGCGTTCAGGTCCTTTTGCGCCTGTTGAACGAAGGTTGAATCAACCTTCGTCCAACCGCCGTGCAATATTGATGGTCGTAAGTATGCCCGGACGGGGGAACGTTATTTGTCCAGTTTGATTGTTCAATCGCATTTCTTTGAACCCGCACCGCACCGACGAATGCCTGATATTTT
>NW_014612524.1:0-333 GCF_000485595.1 Priapulus caudatus | reverse complement strand
GAGAGAGAGAGAGAGAGAGAGAGAGAGAGAGAGAGAGAGAGAGAGAGAGAGAGGCGTGTTACGGTCACGCGACGGTGGCTCGCTGTAAGTACACACAGAAGAGAGAACACAACGCCACAGAGTAAATGCTAATGTGCAATGGCGCGGGAATCGTCGTGCATGCTGCCTAATGGGAAAACACTCGCTCTGTTTGCGTAGAGAAGTTATGATAATAACTCATTAGCAGGTAACGTACTAGGTACTGATCGAGACGGGAAAGGGGATAGCGTGGAGGGGGAGACAGGGGCGATAAAGAGAGAGAGAGAGACAGAGAGAGAGAGAGAGAGAGAGAGA
>NW_014612523.1:0-333 GCF_000485595.1 Priapulus caudatus | reverse complement strand
CCCCACTTTCTCCTTCTGTGTCTGTCTCTCCCTTCTCTCTCGGTTTCCCCCCGTCTCTCTCCCTCTCTCCTCTCTCTCCCTCTCTCGCTCTTTCCTCCCCCCCCCCCTCTCTCCTTCTTTCTCTGTCTCTCTCTTCTCTCTCGGTTTCTCCCCGTCTCTCTCTTCCTTTCTCCTCTCTCCCTCTCTCTCTTTCTCTCTTTCTCTCCCCCTCTCTTTCTCTCAGTCTTTCCTATCATTTTCGATACTAAACCGCTGTCCCCTCCGACTGACCCTACCTGACCCCACCGCCACCACCACTGCCGCCATTATCTGACCCCACCACCGCCACCACCA
>NW_014612522.1:0-333 GCF_000485595.1 Priapulus caudatus | reverse complement strand
GTTTTCTGTAACATCAGACTGCCTCCTCGGCGACCAGGTCGCGCTTGGCTACGGCGGCGCCGGTGCCAAAGCGGCTTTCTTCGATCTCGCGAACCTTCGCGGCCGGAATGTAATACCCGTCGTTGTTGCCGAAGCTCTTGAGGATCACCGTCAGCGCGACGCCGACGAACCCGAGCACGGCCAGCCACGTGATGTGCCACACGGCCGCGAAACCCAGCACGAGGCTGAACATGCCGACGAAGAAGCCCGCCGACGTGTTCGACGGCATGTGGATGTCGCTATATTTCGCGGCGAGCCCCGGACCGCGGCCCGCTTCCTTCATGTGCGCGAATG
>NW_014612521.1:0-333 GCF_000485595.1 Priapulus caudatus | reverse complement strand
ACACACACACACACAACCACACACAGCACGCGCACGCACGCACACGCACACCCACACGCAGCGCACAGCAGCAGCAGCAGCCGTCGCAGGAACAGCTAATCCTGGAGGCTGTTTGATCAGCATTTTATAATTAAGTGCTTAAACAACAGGCGCGCGCTCGCACATTGGCGGTTACCATCGGCTCTCTCTCTCTCTCACGCTCTCTCTCGCGCGCGCGCTCTCTCTCTCTCCCTCTCTCCCTCTCTTTCTCTCTTTCTCGCTCTCTCTCTCTCTCTCCCTCTCTCTCCTTCTTTTTTCTTTTCGTTCTTTCTCTCCCTCCCCCTCCTCTCTCTC
>NW_014612520.1:0-333 GCF_000485595.1 Priapulus caudatus | reverse complement strand
GTATCAAACCACGTTCGACATAACGTGATGGCAGGTGCGCGTATTTACCCAGCGAGTGCATTATTGCTGCACCTAGGTGAACGGTTGGCCCTTCTCGCCCTAATGATGCGCCACTGCACAAAGCTAGCACTGCCATTAACACTTTACCGACTACCATGCGCATGGATAACAATCGATTGCTTAAGCTGCTGCCTGAATCGGCTAGGGCAATTAATGTTTGCGGTATACCACTGCCCTCTGCACCGCTAAAAATTGTGCGCGTTATATATACGGTGGCAGCGAAACCTAGCGGCGTAATAATTAACGGTAGGTATTTATTGTATGCAATGATAC
>NW_014612519.1:0-333 GCF_000485595.1 Priapulus caudatus | reverse complement strand
GTGTATGTGCGGGTACGCGTGTATGTGCACGCACGCGTTGTACGTGCGGGTACGCGTGTATGTGCACGCACGCGTGTACGTGCACGCATGCGTGTATGCGCACGCACGCGTGTATGCGCACGCATGCGTGTATGCGCACGCATGCGTGTATGCGCACGCATGCGTGTACGTGCACGCACGCGTGTACGTGCAACGCACGCGTGTATGCGCACGCATGCGTGTACACGCGTGTATGCGCACGCAGCGTGTATGCGCACGCATGCGTGTACGTGCACGCACGCGTGTACGTGCATGCATGCGTGTACGTGCACGCACGCGTGTACCTGCACGCAC
>NW_014612518.1:0-333 GCF_000485595.1 Priapulus caudatus | reverse complement strand
CAAGTGAATCTTAGACCCAAATGGAGCCGCCCACGAAAACCCTAGCAAACCGCCAACGATAAGAGCCACCCCTCTCTTTTTACCTTGGGAGCCGAAGGAGATCCCTTGTACGCTTTTACTGCCTCTGACTTTATGGCTCCAGTATCTATAGAATTAGTAAAATCGCCAATTTTTCCAGCAATAACAGCCCCGCCACCGATGAATTGCTTAGCTTCGATTCTGGCATCGGTTAACCATCCAACTAAACCCATTCCTATGAATATTACAATTGACCAAAATGAGGGGTTGGAGTTTGAGAGTTTATTAATCCCCGCAAAGAACATCCCCGTAAAG
>NW_014612517.1:0-333 GCF_000485595.1 Priapulus caudatus | reverse complement strand
GCCGCCGCTGCTGCTACTGCCGCTGCCGCCGCTGCTGCTGCTGCTACTGCTGCTACTACTGCCGCTGCCGCTGCTGCTGCTGCTACTGCTGCTACTACTGCCGCTGCCGCCGCTAATGTTGCTGCTACTGCCGCTGCTGCTGCTCTGCTGAGATGCGACAATGCGCTAAGATGCATGAAGAGTAAATGTTGACGTGCCGGTAGCTGCTGCATCCGTCGATCTGTTGTCATCGTTGTCATTGTCATCGTCTTTATCTGTGTTATGTGTGTCTGTGTGTGTGTGTGTGTGTGTGTGTGTGTGTGTGTGTGGTGTGTGTGTGTGTGTGTGTGTGTG
>NW_014612516.1:0-333 GCF_000485595.1 Priapulus caudatus | reverse complement strand
GAAGAAGTAATTATTTTGACGAAAGTTATACATTTAATATGGAGAGGAGGTATTCTAGCATGGGTTTATATGATAACATTCCATCAGTAGACGTCTATTAAAAAATAGAAAGAAGACCTTTCATGAAAGGTGCCCGCTGCATATACCAGCCAGTACACAATCTGGCTACGTTAGTGTATAAGCGCATGCGCAATATCTTACCAGAGGAGTCATATTTCGTAATGAATATGCATTTAATATGGTTAGGGGGTATCTCAGCATAGGTTTTTGTAAGAAATTATTATCAGTAGACCTGTGTTTATAATTCGTAGAACGCCCTAGCCTGTAGAGTGC
>NW_014612515.1:0-333 GCF_000485595.1 Priapulus caudatus | reverse complement strand
GCTTCCTTACTACGCTCGAGCGTCCATTATTAAAACAACTGTCAGGTAAATCTACCGCACCAGAGTTTGAATTTATTGACCTGGATGATAAAGTACATAGCTTAAAAGAATATGTGGGTAAGCCCGTAATTATTAATTTTTGGGCTACTTGGTGTCCTCCATGTCGTAAAGAGATGCCGTCAATGAATCGCGCATGGAAACAGCTCAAAGATGAAGACATAGAAATGATCGCCATTAACTTGGGTGAAGAAGACATTGATGTCGAAGGTTTTTTAAATGATTACCCGGTTGATTTTCAAATTCTATTAGACTCGGAAAGTGAGTCATTGCGGG
>NW_014612514.1:0-333 GCF_000485595.1 Priapulus caudatus | reverse complement strand
TTGGAGCATTGACACTGACACGGCGACACCGGCCAGTGGAATCCTCGGAGCCTTTAGCGACGGTACGAGCTACGATGTCA
This sequence comes from Priapulus caudatus, assembly GCF_000485595.1. NCBI lineage: Eukaryota > Metazoa > Priapulida > Priapulimorpha > Priapulimorphida > Priapulidae > Priapulus > Priapulus caudatus. The sequence continues at coordinate 253 of NW_014612514.1, read as the reverse complement.
CTGCCACCACAGTGGATGCGGCGGGCAATACCAGCCCAGACACCACCAGTGGTGAAGTAACGATTGATGCCACGGCACCGATAGTGCCTACTGTTGACTCGCAAACCACCGCAGACACCACGCCGACCCTCACCGGTACAGCCACCTTGGCCGCCGGAGAAACCTTAAGTGTGGTGGTCAATGGTGCGACCTACGATAATGTCACCGTGAGCGGTGGCCTTTGGAGCATTGACACCGACACGGCGACACCGAC
>NW_014612513.1:0-333 GCF_000485595.1 Priapulus caudatus | reverse complement strand
GCTGATGATCATCTTCGCTGGGGGGTTACACCTGTATTTCTATGTGTGGCAACGTCAGGGTGATGAGCGGCGCTACGATACCCGACCATTTCCGACTGGCAATCGCGTGTTTACTTTCCGTTCGCAGTTACGGGACAATATCTTCTGGTCCTGCGCCAGTGGTGTGACTATCTGGAGTGCCTATGAGGTCTTGATGATGTGGGCGATGGCGAACGGTTACACGCCGATGTTAGATCTCCCAGCTGATTTACCATGGCTGCTTTTGTTCATCCTGCTGCTACCAGCCTGGGAAACTTTTATTTTTTCCTGATCCACCGCTTGATCCACTGGCCG
>NW_014612511.1:0-333 GCF_000485595.1 Priapulus caudatus | reverse complement strand
CAGCGACGGCATAAGTAAAATCGAAATCAATGATGTGCGTGATTTGAGGAAATTTTCTGCGTGGAAACGCGCATCTGATCATAAAACGCCACCGACACAAGGTGGAATAGGTGGAAATGTGCGTTTAGAGAGTAATTCGGGCTTGTAGATATTTCTTGAGTTCAAGGCCTAAATTTACTAATAATGATGTCAGCATAAACTCAAGGACATACCCAAGGATACACATGGTCATTCTCTACGGCATTAAAAACTGCGATACCATCAAAAAGGCACGTAACTATCTCGCGGCGCATCATATCGACTATACTTTTCATGATTTTCGTGTAGATGGCA
>NW_014612510.1:0-333 GCF_000485595.1 Priapulus caudatus | reverse complement strand
TGCTGCTGCTACTGCTGAGTGTGTGTCGCTGCTGCTGCTGCTGCTGCTGCTGCAGTTGCTGCTACTGCCGCTGCTGAGTGTGTGTCGCTGCTGCTGCCGCTGCTGAGTGTGTGTCGCTGCTGCTGCTGCTGTTGCTGCTGTTGCTGCTGCTGCTGCTGCGGATGCGGCTGCTGCTGCTACTGCTGTTGTTGTTGTTGTTGCTGCTGCTACTGCTGCTGCTGTTGCTGCTACTGCCGCTGCTGAGTGTGTTACGCTGCTGCTGCTGCTGCTGCGGCGGCGGCGGCGCTGCTACTGCTGCTGCTGTTGTGTGTGCTGCTGCTACTGCTGAGTGTG
>NW_014612509.1:0-333 GCF_000485595.1 Priapulus caudatus | reverse complement strand
TATATATATATATATATATATATATATATATATATATATATGTATGTAGTATGTATGTATAGTATGTATGTGTGTAGTATGTATGTAGTATGTAGTATGTATTTATGTTGTATAGTATGTATAGTATGTATGTGTGTAGTATGTATGTAGTATGTAGTATGTATGTATATTGTATAGTATGTATAGTGTGTTCTATGACGAGCAAGTCGCTATCGCAATTGCCGCGCGTCTGTAACGACACCGATGTGATGCTGTCTTACAGGCATAAAAATTATATACTAGTTAAACTCTAAGTCTAGTGTCGCCAGTGCCGTAGGCTGAGCAAATTCCTAG
>NW_014612508.1:0-333 GCF_000485595.1 Priapulus caudatus | reverse complement strand
TTATGTTACTCGTGACTTATGTTAACTTATGTTACTCGTGACGTATGTTAACTTATGTTACTCGTGACTTATGTTAACTTATGTTACTCGTGACTTATGTTAACTTATGTTACTCGTGACTTATGTTAACTTATGTTCCTCGTGACCTATGTTAACTTATGTTACTCGTGACCTATGTTAACTTATGTCACTCGTGACCATTAACTCCGCCAGGTTGCTGCGAAACTGCGACTGATGAATAAATCGGTCGAAGAGAGCCTCGCAGAGATGGACGCGAAAGGCTACGGTGACATCACAAACTACCGCGCCATCTTCAATGACACCCTCATGGAC
>NW_014612507.1:0-333 GCF_000485595.1 Priapulus caudatus | reverse complement strand
TCTATCATCATCGGTGAGCGACCGACCCACGAACACTTACTGTAGCACCTTCATGCTTAGCTCGCTCTGGACGTCTCCCTCACCCTCTCCCTCCTTCCTTCCCCCCTCCTCCACCCTGCCCACCATCATCGTCCTCAGGCGACCGACCCACGAACACTTACTGTAGCACCTTCATGCTCAGCTCGCTCTGTATGCTGCCGAGGAACTCTCCCTCTCTTACCCTCGCTTCCTCCACACCGCCCCCCATCATCGTCCTCAGGCGACCGACCCACAACACTTACTGTAGCACCTTCATGCTTAGCTCGCTCTGGATGTCTCCCTCACCCTCTCCCT
>NW_014612506.1:0-333 GCF_000485595.1 Priapulus caudatus | reverse complement strand
ACAACCTTTAAATTATAAATGAAATATAATAACCTTTAATTATCTTTAACACAATAATGGGATATTTGTCGCAGTGGTTATTCGTCAACGGCGCTGAGTCAAATGGCACCAACTATGTACTAAGCTACTACCATGTAGTACTAAGCTGCGGCTACAACAGAATCTATATATACCTTGCTGTATGTAAATTAATCGAATGCGTTATCGATATCGACCCTATTGGAAAGACGAGTGGATGCGCCGACGTCAGCGAATCATATCTCAAGATCGGAAACAGATCGCCAAACAGGAACTGATCCCACTGAAACAATTACTGTAATTACATTTCTTATT
>NW_014612505.1:0-333 GCF_000485595.1 Priapulus caudatus | reverse complement strand
GTGTGTGTGTGTGTGTGTGTGTGTGTGTAGTGTGTGTGTGTGTGTGTGTGTGTGTGTGTGTGTGTGTGTGTGTGTGTGTGTGTGTGTGTGTGTGTGTGTGTGTGTGCATGTGTGGTGTGAGAGAGAACCTCTGTTAGCGAGTGTGTCTCAACAACTCTATCAATAATGCACGATTTGCCACCAGATGGTGCTTTTCCCCACACCTATCAGACGTTCGCAGCGCAATTGATTCAGTCCCACGCACGCAGGCACGCGCGCTCGCATATATGCTCTAACACACACACAGGCACCTGTGCGCGCGCACACGCATATGATTATTATCTATGTAATAAA
>NW_014612503.1:0-333 GCF_000485595.1 Priapulus caudatus | reverse complement strand
GATTATATACGCTCACCTGATCAATGCGCATCAACTCATGCCTGAAAACGATAATTTTTCTCGCTGCTTTTTCAAGACGGAAAAACTAAAATTTGCAACAGTTTTTAGACAATTTGCTTGTCGCTCGCGTCACTTTGTTGCGCTTAATGCCATTACTAGAACAAGATCAACTACCGAGAATGCAATTAGCGCGAAATCTCGAGCAGTACATTGCAATCAAAGTGTTGGAAACTATTTTCCACGTCATTAGTGAAGCATCGTCATCGTTGTCGCTGCTGCTGCTGCTGCTGCTGCTGCTTTTCCTGCGCGTGTAGTGGAAGAGTGTCGCTCTCG
>NW_014612502.1:0-333 GCF_000485595.1 Priapulus caudatus | reverse complement strand
TTATTTCGAATACGTGGCTGCCGCCGTGACCGCCAGAGGTGGTGAAATACTGCGCTTTATCGGCGATGCGATGTTGATCGTATTTCCGATTGACGAACACATTTCCAGGGAATCGGCCTGTAAAGCAGCTATCGATGATGCGCGTGACGCCCAGCAATCGTTGGCGGCTCATAACCACATGCGCCGTCGGCATGGTGAGGCAGAAATCCGTTTTGGTGTCGGCCTCAATGTTGGTGAAGTCATCTATGGTAATGTCGGCGCGCCGGACCGGCTCGATTTTACCGTGATGGGCCCGGCGGTGAACCGCACTGCCCGGCTTGAGTCTTTAACTAA
>NW_014612501.1:0-333 GCF_000485595.1 Priapulus caudatus | reverse complement strand
CTATGCACTATGCACTATGCACTACAGTGTATGCACTATGCACTATGCAATATGCACTATGCACTCTGCACTCTGCACTATGCACTCTGCACTATGCACTATGCCGGCGCATAGTGCATAGTGCATAGTGCATATGCACCATGCACCATGCACTATGCACTATGCACTCTGGGCTATGCACTATGCACTATGCACTATGCACTACAGTGTGTGCACTATGCACTATGCACTATGCATTATGCATTATGCACTATGCACTACAGTGTATGCACTATGCACGATGCACGATGCACTATGCACTATGCGCTATGCACTATGCACTATGCACTATGC
>NW_014612500.1:0-333 GCF_000485595.1 Priapulus caudatus | reverse complement strand
GCTCACAATGATGTCATATGATTTCGCCGTCACCGACTCAAAAAGATTTGATTCGATAAGATTAACTCGCTCTTCCATTCCATGATTTTGTCGATTCATTTTAGCTACGACTAAAGCGTCTGCTGAAATATCACTGGCATCGACATGCGCATCTTCAAAAATATCCGCGCAAGCGATTGCTATGCAGGCACTGCCAGTACACAAATCTAAAATAGTATTGACCTGTTACGTACTCAACCCAAGGGGTAAATTGTTGATGAATTAGTTCGGCAATCGGTGAACGAGGTATTAAAACGCGCTCGTCCACATAAAACTCATGCCCGCAAACCATGC
>NW_014612499.1:0-333 GCF_000485595.1 Priapulus caudatus | reverse complement strand
ATAGCTGATGCGCTCTTTCCTTATGTGAAAACGCAGAGTATGACCATGGACGAAACTACGTTGGTAAACAAGATTTCGGAGATGACTGCCCCGTTCTCCTCAGAGAAGAATAGATACATATTCATCAGCTTCGACTTTGTCCGCTGGTGTTTAAGAATGAGCTTCGATGCTATGCAGCCGTTGTTCTCGGAGTTAGACCGGATGTTCGGATTCCAAAAATGTGTACACTTACTCTCAGGTGTTCCCATACGAGTGTCTGTTGGTGATACAGGACAGGTGGAGACCTCCGAAATATGACCCCGCTACCGGGTTACCGTTCGAATGCATCTACTC
>NW_014612498.1:0-333 GCF_000485595.1 Priapulus caudatus | reverse complement strand
AACAGGCTGAATCATCAGTTAATCAACAGGACTCGAGAGCGGAGTTCTCCGAAAAGTCGTTGAGAAAACGATGCAATAAAAATAGATGCAATAATAAAATGATTGTAGAACCATGCCTTTAGGAAAACTCATCAGGCAGCCGTAACGCAATATCGGAGTAGTCACCATCCATCTCTAGCCGCTGGGCACGATATGTTATGAATGCTGCTGTTTAACGTAGCAGACCTCTGCACTAATCAATCTTCGCGAGATGGACCCAGTGTGTGTATGTGTGTGTGTGTGTGTGTGTGTGTGTGTGTGTGTGTGTGTGTGTGTGTGTGTGTGTGTGTGTGT
>NW_014612497.1:0-333 GCF_000485595.1 Priapulus caudatus | reverse complement strand
AGTGGTGGTTGCTAGGCACGGGCTCGTGACGCTGTGAGTGGTTCGTGCAGACGATCTTTGAGCGGTTTCTAGTTTTATAGGCTGACGGAGCCGCGGCCGCTTTGAGCGTTGACCCAGATATTAATAACCGCCTAAGAATAGCGGAGTGTCTAGTTGTCTGGCAGACACACTCGATCTTGTTAGCTGGCAGGTGGTAGAGCAAGCTGGCAGGTGGTAGAATAAGCTGGCAGGTGGTAGAACAAGCTGACAGGTGGGAGAATAAGCTGGCAGGTGGTAGAACAAGCTGACAGGTGGGAGAGCAAGCTGGCAGGTGGGAGAGCAAGCTGGCAGGTG
>NW_014612496.1:0-333 GCF_000485595.1 Priapulus caudatus | reverse complement strand
CAATTTCACGGGCGGCACGATCGCGCTTTCGGTGGGCTACGGACTGTACTTCGGCAACCTCGTGCTGCTGCCGCTCTGGCTGCAGACCTCGATCGGCTACACGGCCACCGACGCGGGCCTCGTGATGGCGCCCGTGGGCTTCTTCGCCGTCCTGCTCTCGCCGATCACGGGCAAGATCCTGCCGCGCACCGACCCGCGCTATATCGCGACCACGGCGTTCATCGTGTTCGCGCTGTGCTTCTGGATGCGTTCGCGCTATACCACGGGGTGGACACCTGGGCGCTCACGCTGCCGACGCTCATTCAGGGCATTGGCATGGCGGGCCTCTTCATT
>NW_014612495.1:0-333 GCF_000485595.1 Priapulus caudatus | reverse complement strand
TACAGACGGCAGGCGTCGGCGCTGCGTCGCCGTCTGGTTGGTTCCGTTGTACAGCTTCTCTTGCACCATGACGTCACTCTCCATCTCCGAGTCTGGCGGGATGGTGCCGCCGCAGCGCTGCAAGCCGAGGCTGTTAAGTCTTCGTGTCACCATCGCCTTCTGAAATAGAGATAAGAGAGAGAGCACGCGTGCATGAGAGAGAGAGAGAGAGCGACAGAGCGAGAGAAGCGAAAAAGAGCGACAGAAAGATGAAGATATATATATATATAGAGAGAGAGAGAGAGAGACCGAAAAGAGAGAGAGAACGACAGAGAGAGAGAGAGAGAGAGAGAG
>NW_014612494.1:0-333 GCF_000485595.1 Priapulus caudatus | reverse complement strand
CTGAGAGATAGTAGAATAGAAGACACAGAGGGATAGTAGAATAGAAGACACAGATATAGTAGAATAGAAGACACAGAGATAGTAGAATAGAAGACACAGAGATAGTAGAATAGAAGACACGGAGGGATAGTAGAGTAGAACACACTGAGAGATAGTAGAATAGAAGACACTGAGAGATAGTAGAATAGAAGACACAGAGATAGTAGAATAGAAGACACGGAGGGATAGTAGAGTAGAACACACAGAGATAGTAGAGTAGAACACACAGAGATAGTAGAGTAGAACACACAGATATAGTAGAGTAGAAGACACGGAGGGATAGTAGAGTAGAAC
>NW_014612493.1:0-333 GCF_000485595.1 Priapulus caudatus | reverse complement strand
TTTATCCTACAGTATATAATACATACTTTGTGTACTTTGATATATTATGTACAGTATATAATACATAGTTTGGTTACTTTGATATTTTATGTACAGTATATAAAACATACTTTGGGGAGTTGGATATTTTATGTACAGTATATAATACATACTTTGGGTACTTTGATATTTTATGTACAGTATATAATACATACTTTGGGTACTTTGATATTTTATGTACAGTATATAAACATACTTTGGGTACATTTGATATTTTATGTACAGTATATAATACATACTTTGGGTACTTTGATATATTATGTACAGTATATAATACACAGTTTGGGTACTGTG
>NW_014612492.1:0-333 GCF_000485595.1 Priapulus caudatus | reverse complement strand
CTCTGTCCCAAGTGCCTGTGTACCTACTTACCAGCCTCAATCCTAAATAAAATAAATCGGATATAAAATACCATCATATCTCGCTCACAATCTCTCTTCGATAAAGCATAATTTATTACATTTAAACGCGTATATCTTACATATGGAATGTACAAATGGGCAACGTTTTCAGACCGAATCGAGTTTTAAATATTATGTACTAATAGTAATATTATGTATAGGTGAGATAGTAAGGATTGAAGAGAAGGGATGAATGACATAAAAGCTAGAAATAAAGAGAGCGGCGAGTAAGCAACAACGTTTGTACACACACACACACACACACACACACGC
>NW_014612491.1:0-333 GCF_000485595.1 Priapulus caudatus | reverse complement strand
TTGCGTCACGTAGCCCGACACTTCGGGGCGATGGTGCTGGCGTTGCCGTCGGTATAGGCGTCGTCGGTGCTGACCTCGTTGCGCGTGACGAACCACCAGACAAGCGCGCCGACGGCGATGACGAGCAGCACGACGCCGATCACGACGAGCGGCTTCTTGCCGGGTCGCTTGCGGCCCTGTTTGCCGTTCTTTTCGCTGCCTTGCGCGCCGTTCTTCGCGCTATTCCTCGATTTCGCGGCGTCCGTTCGGCGCGGTCTGCCCCGATGCGCGCGCGACCACGCGCCTACGCCGCCTGTTCCTTCTGGTTCAGCCATGCGCAGTTCCTGGTTCGCC
>NW_014612490.1:0-333 GCF_000485595.1 Priapulus caudatus | reverse complement strand
ATTCCGGCTTCACTAATAGAAGCGGAAAAGGTAGCCACCGAAATTTTCTTCACCCTTCTGGCGTAAAAGTAACCATTTCTGGAAAACTCGGTAATGATGCGCTCAAATACCAAGAGAATGAAGTTAAGTCAAAAATTGCAGAGGTTAAAAAATGAAAATCACAGACCAATATATAAAGTTAGTAGAGTGGTCAGAGGAGGATCAATGCTATGTAGGTTCATCCCCAGGATTCATTGGCCCCTGCTGTCATGGCAAAGATGAAACTAAGGTTTATAAGCAACTTTGTGGCATTGTTGAAGAATGGGTAGATATTCATCAACAAGAAGGTATTCC
>NW_014612489.1:0-333 GCF_000485595.1 Priapulus caudatus | reverse complement strand
GCTGCCTCCCCTGCACACCCATGCTGCCTCCCTACACACACATGCTGCCTCCCTGCACACACATGCTGCCTCCTGCACACACATGCTGCCTCCCTCACACGCATGCTGCCTCCCTGCACACCCATGCTGCCTCCTTGCACACTCGTGCTGCCCCCTGCACACCCATGCTGCCTCCCTACACACATGCTGCCTCCCTGCACACACATGCTGCCTCCTTGCACACACATGCTGCCTCCCTACACACATGCTGCCTCCCTGCACACCCATGCTGCCTCCCTGCACACACATGCTGCCTCCCTGCACACGCATGCTGCCTCTTTGCACACACATGCT
>NW_014612488.1:0-333 GCF_000485595.1 Priapulus caudatus | reverse complement strand
ATAGCAGCGTGCGAGTTTCCCCCTTTCCACACACGCGTGGCCAAACAGCGGGGAGAGAGAGAGAGATGGATGCAGCGAGCCGGAGCCGGAGCCGCAGGATGCAGAGATTTGTACACTAACAGCGCGTTTGTAACTCGTGTAAGAGCGTGGGCAGCTGTGTGTGCGTGTGTGCGTGCGTGAGTGCGTGCGTGTGTGCGTGCGTGCGTGTGTGCGTGCCTGAAAGCGTGCGTGCGTGTGTTTGTGTGTTCGCGCGTGTTTGCGTGTATACGTGAGAATACGTGATTAATTCAGCAAGAACTAGAGAAGGGGGAGAGAAAGAGAGATAGAGAAAGA
>NW_014612487.1:0-333 GCF_000485595.1 Priapulus caudatus | reverse complement strand
TGTGTGTGTGTGTGTGTATGTTGTGTGTGTGTGTGTGTGTGTGTGTGTGTGTGTGTGTGTGTGTGTGTGTGTGTGTGTGTGTGTGTGTGTGTGTGTGTGTGTGTGAGTGTAGATGGCGCGTTGCGTGTTCATGGTGGATTTACGGCGGGATCGTACAATGACGTTAACGGGACAAAGAGTCTCACTGTACACATGATTTCCTGATGAGAGCTGAGAGCTGAGAGTGGAGGAGAAACGGCTAGAGAAAGACATCAGAAGCATACACGCGCATGTGCTCGCGCTCTCACACGCACACACACATACGCACACACATACACTCGCACGCACACACAC
>NW_014612486.1:0-333 GCF_000485595.1 Priapulus caudatus | reverse complement strand
CAATTAAACACTATCCACCTTTAGGATTCAGCATAAATCATCAAAACATAAACAAAATAATATCAGGAGATACACGGTGTCAGTCGATCATACCCTACTGAAACTCGTTACCGAGGCAAGCTTGGTCGTCCAAATCGTTATGGCCATTTTAGTACTTGCATCCTTAATGTCATGGGCATTAATGATGATTAAATCGGCACAACTAAAAGCTGCATCAAAGCTGTTGGATACCTTTGAGGATCGCTTTTGGAGCGGTATTTCCCTGAAAAAACTCTATGATGATTTAGCCCATAAGACTAAAAAACATGGTTTGGAAAAAATATTTTTTAGCGG
>NW_014612485.1:0-333 GCF_000485595.1 Priapulus caudatus | reverse complement strand
GTGGATGTGTGGATGTGTGAATGTGTGGATGTGTGGATGTGTGGATGTATGGATGTACGGATGTACGGATTTACGGATGTATGTGTGAATGTATGGGTGTATGGGTGGATGTATGGATGTACGGATGTACGGATTTACGGATGTATGTGTGAATGTATGGGTGTATGGGTGGATGTATGGATGTATGGATGTATGTGTGAATGTATGAGTGTATGTGTGGCTGTGTGGCTGTGTGGCTGTATGGATGTGTGGATGTGTGGATGTATGAATGTATGGATGTACGGATGGAGGGATGTACGGATGTAGGGATGTATGAATGTGTGTGTGAATGTA
>NW_014612484.1:0-333 GCF_000485595.1 Priapulus caudatus | reverse complement strand
CACACTCACGCTCGCACTCACTCTCACACTCACTCTCACACTCACTCTCACACTAACTCTCGCACTCACTCTCACACTCACTCTCGCACTCACTCTCACACTCACTCTCGCACTCACTCTCACACTCACTCTCGCACTCACTCTCGCACTCACTCTCACACTCACTCTAAGCCTGGCTTAATCTAAAACCAATCATTACTCCTGTCCTGAAGTAGCCTTAGTACCAACTACGTACTTATAGTATGAGCGCGCTCCATGTAAGCTGTTTGTTTATTCTGGCCGCGTCTCGTGCGCGGGGCATGTTCGATATCGAACTATTAATCGATTGGGTTA
>NW_014612483.1:0-333 GCF_000485595.1 Priapulus caudatus | reverse complement strand
CTCTCTCTCCATTTCTCTCCCTCTATTCATCTCTCTCTTTTTATGTCCGTGTCTGTCTCTCTATCTCTCTCTCTCTCTCTCCTTCTCTCACTCACCTCTCTCTTTCTCCCTCTCTCTCGCGCACTCTCTCTATCTATCTATCTCTCTCCCTTCCTCTCTCACTCACCTCTCTCTATCTCCCTCTCTCTCTCGCTCTTTCTCTATCTCCCTCTCTCTCTCTAGCATTTCCACGGCTGCACCAGCAACAACCCCAGAATGAACACGTAGCACACTCGTCCGTGACACGGGAAACACCTACAAACATATATAACACATGTACAAGCCCGTAGTTAA
>NW_014612482.1:0-333 GCF_000485595.1 Priapulus caudatus | reverse complement strand
CCACTCCTCTCTCTCCCCCACTCCCACTCCTCTCCCCTCCCCCACTCCCACTCTTCTCCCTCTCCCCCACTCCCACTCCTCTCTTCTCCCCCCACTTCCACTCCTCTCCCATCCTCCACTCCCACTCCTCTCTCCCTCCCCCCACTCCCACTCTTCTCCTTTTCCCCCACTCCCACTCCTCTCCCCCTTTCCCACTCGCACTCCTCTCCCCCTTCTACACTCCCACTCCTCTCCGCCTCCCCCACTCCCACTCTTCTCCGCCTCCCCCACTCCCACTCTTCTCCCTCTCTCCCACTCCCACTCCTCTCCCCCTCCCCCACTCCCACTCCTCTC
>NW_014612481.1:0-333 GCF_000485595.1 Priapulus caudatus | reverse complement strand
AGCAGAGCAGCAGCAGCAGCACCAGCAGCAGCAGCAGCAGCAGCAGGAGTAGTAGTAGTAGTAGTAGTAGGAGTAGTAGTAGTAGTAGTAGTAGTAGTAGTAGTAGTAGTAGTAGCAGGTGCAGCAACAACAACAGCAGCAGCAGCAGCAGCACGCGTGCGCGCGTGTACGTGTTTATCTGGTTTATCACACGATCGCCCGGTCTCTCGCTTACTCCCTCTCTCCCTCCCCCCTCCTCCCCTCTCCCCCTCCCCCTCCTCCCCTCTCCCCCTCCCCCTCCCTTTCCCCTCTCCCCCTCTCCCCTCTTCTCCCTCCTCTCTCCCCCTTCCTCTC
>NW_014612480.1:0-333 GCF_000485595.1 Priapulus caudatus | reverse complement strand
CCATACGATTATTAACTTGTGTATCGTAAAGTGTCTGCGTTGCTTCACCACTGGTGCCAATTACCCAAACATTGTTTTCTTTTAGTTTATTCAATGCCTGCGCTAGATTAGATACCATTATATAAGGCACAGTTTCAGCAGCACCACTTGCCACATTTCTCATGACAGCAGTTAACTCAGGACTACGGTTTTTTGAAACAATGACCGCGTCTGCACCTACTGCATCAGCAGTTCTTAAGCATGCGCCGATATTATGTGGGTCTTGCACTTCATCAAGAATTAACAGCAGTAAATTTTCTTTTTCTAATAAATTTTCTACTGAAACGCCGCCAC
>NW_014612479.1:0-333 GCF_000485595.1 Priapulus caudatus | reverse complement strand
ACATGTAAACGTAAACAACTACAGCATCAGGCCCTTTCCCGCACCGCCGCCCACACAGCCAATTAAGATGCTTTATATCCAATTAATGTTGAGTCACTGTAATCTGAATCTTGCTAGCAGACGGTCTTGTGCAGCGGGGGTTGACAGAGCGGGCGGGAAACGCGAGCGTGCGTGAATATTTGTGCTGCGTGTATATATCGTGAGCGGGAGCATGGCTCGCGGAGCATCGGGAATCGAAAGCAAATAAATGTTCAGTTTAGTCTATTGTGCGCGTTCGTCTGTGTATGCGGACCTGCACGAGCGAGCACACACACACACACACACACACACACA
>NW_014612478.1:0-333 GCF_000485595.1 Priapulus caudatus | reverse complement strand
TCTCTCTTCTTCTCTCCCCTCCCTCCTCTCTCTCTCTCTCTCTCTCTCTTTTTCACTCTTTACTCTTGCTCGTCCTTGTTTCGTCACAAACACCTGTTCATCATACACACGTTCTCCGCCCACCTACCTGTGTCTCGCAATCACATCGCCGCCGCCGCCATCACCATCACCATCACCGCCGCCGCCGCCATCACCATCACCGCCGCCGCCTCTGCCACCGCCACCGCGCCGCCGCCACAGGCACTTGGAGCGTTTTGATAAATTAGAATGCTAAATAAATACGAAATCTATTTACTAGTACTACTAGTGTTCACTATATATATATATATATAT
>NW_014612477.1:0-333 GCF_000485595.1 Priapulus caudatus | reverse complement strand
TCTCTCTCTCTCCTCTCTCTCTCTTCGTGACTGTGACCGTGGTTCTCTTCCATTGTTTTGTTACAGAACAACGGATTGTACGGGGAACTGTTCACCTTCGCGCTAAAGAATCTCGGCACGCTGTGTATCGGACTGTATCGGTTCAGAGATGCGCACGAGAACGATGGCCAGGTGTCCGTCTGCACGAAGCGCTTTGTGATCACCAACCCCGCGGGCGACTTCCGCCTCTATCCCACTGATCTGGTACGTGCTGCCACCTCTAGGCGAAAATACGTAGTTTTTTGTTCTTCTTATAGAATAGTGTTTTTAGTTTTTTTACGGGCGACTTCCGCC
>NW_014612476.1:0-334 GCF_000485595.1 Priapulus caudatus | reverse complement strand
GAAATCCGTACGCAAATCGGCGTCTTCTATAGAGCAGGCAGGACAGTTGATGCAGGAAGCGGAGCAGCTGTTGCATGAGGCAGATACATCTTCGGATGCTAATGCTAGAAAGCAGAAAACTGCCAAGGCAGTCAGCAAGCTCAAACAGCTATTAGCGGTAAACCCTATTGGTAATAGTGATACCAGCTTTCGTGGTGAGGCCGCAGCGTTCAAGATTGCAGCGGTAGAAAAAGCACGTAACAATAGTTGTGAAGCTCAGTTCCAGTACGAAATTGTTAGAGACAGGACAAAGTCGGAAGAATGGAAAAGCAAAGCGGCTCGGCTTGTCACAAAG
>NW_014612475.1:0-334 GCF_000485595.1 Priapulus caudatus | reverse complement strand
AGAGAGAGAGAGAGAGAGAGAAGAGAGAGAGAGAGAGGGTCATGAAAAATCGCAAATATCTAAAATAGAGAGAGGGATAGAGCGACCGCGACCTTTACAGAGTGACTGTGACCTCTACAAAGCGGCCGCGACCTGTGTCTCACCTCGAAGGTCAGGTCAAAGACGTCGGTGAAGTCGTCTGCGTCGTACTGCAGCAGCTGCTCCATGCTGCTGGCCATGCTCGGACTCAGATCTCTCAAGTCTGCCAGCGTTGTCGGTCTGTAACGCGCGCGACGCCATAAACTCTGTTAAAACTGTTAATCTAATCAAGAGTGCATAATAGAGATCTCTATTA
>NW_014612474.1:0-334 GCF_000485595.1 Priapulus caudatus | reverse complement strand
CATCGAAGAAAAAATTGAAGCCCTGCCGAGTTTTAATCCCATGACCCGCCGTATCCAGCGCCTTCTAATCGGACACGCTACTGATGTCGAAGTCGATAGCAATGGCCGTATGCTGGTCGCCACACCGCTACGTGATTATGCGAAACTCGGCAAGAAGGTTGTGCTGATTGGTCAGGGAAAGAAGTTCGAACTTTGGGATGAGGCTATGTGGACACAGCGTATGGGCGAATGGCTCACCGATGAGTCGGAAGCTGAAATGCCCCAGGCACTCGCGGAGCTAACCCTGTGAACAAACCGACTTTAAGTCATGCGCCGGTAATGCACGCAGAAGTAT
>NW_014612473.1:0-334 GCF_000485595.1 Priapulus caudatus | reverse complement strand
GTCACATCTATGTCACATCTATGTCACATCTATGTCACATCTATGTCACATCTATGTCACAGCTATGTCACACATCTATATCACAGCTATGTCACACATCTATGTCACAGCTATGTCATACATCTATGTCACAGCTATGTCACATCTATGTCACATCTATGTCACAGCTATGTCACACATCTATATCACATCTATGTCACATCTATGTCACATCTATGTCACAGCAATGTCACACATCTATGTCACATCTATATCACAGTCTATGTCACACATCTATGTCACAGCTATGTCACATCTATGTCACATCTATGTCACAGCTATATCACACATCTAT
>NW_014612472.1:0-334 GCF_000485595.1 Priapulus caudatus | reverse complement strand
TCTCTCTCTCTCTCTCTCTCTCTTTCTTTCACCTACACGCAGACGCGCGTATGAATAGATTGGCATTTACGGAAAGTTAATGTAAGAAATAATCGACGGCAAATTGTTAACGCGCACGCGAGCGCCTTCATGCGGACGCGTGCACACACGCACATACACGCACGCGCGCGCGCACACACACACACACACAGTTGTATCTGTAATTGTACATGTACATATACATGTACCTTTACATTTAAATGTAGTTGTATTTATAATTTTACATGTACATGTACATGTACATGTAGTTGTATCTTTAATTGTACATGTACATGTACCAATACCTTTACATATA
>NW_014612471.1:0-334 GCF_000485595.1 Priapulus caudatus | reverse complement strand
CGCACACACGCACACACACACACACACACACGCACACACACGCACGTGCGCACACACACGCACACGCACATGCACACACGCACATGCACACACACACACACGCGTGTACACGCACACGCAGACGCACACACACACACACACACACGCACACGCGCACGCGCACGCGCACGCGCATACACACACACGCACACGCACACGCATACACACACACGCACATACAAGCACACGCACACACGCGCACAGGCACACGCACACGCACACGCACACGCGCACACACGCATGCACACGCACACACGCACACACCCACACACGCACGCCCCCCCCACCCACACAC
>NW_014612470.1:0-334 GCF_000485595.1 Priapulus caudatus | reverse complement strand
GGACAGGTTGCTGCTGGCGGCGGCAGCAGTGTGTGTATGTATATGCGTTGCTCGCTCTCTGCATTTATATATTTATACATCTATATAGTTCCTCGTCTATGCGATCAGTGGCGCGCACCAGGGGGAATTGATTAAATTGAGTGTTTTCTCTCGCCCCATGTATACACGTGGGCACAGAAGTGTTTATAGAATGGGAAGAGAGCAGTCCTGCGAGGTTTATTATTCAGGGTCAGAATTATAATATCTATAGCCGTATTTTTAGATGTTGTATATATATATATATATATATATATATATATATATATATAGTAGTACGTACGTATATATATATATA
>NW_014612469.1:0-334 GCF_000485595.1 Priapulus caudatus | reverse complement strand
GCATTGCTAGCTTTTGATAAGGCATTGGAAATAGACCCAAAATATGAACCTGCGTTAAAAAATAAAGCCATTCTATTATCATTGAAGGATGGAGAAAAGTTGCCAGACAATAAAGTTGAAACTGTTGAGTATTATAAGGAAGTTGTCGAAGCTCAAATTGACAAATAATAAACCACAGGCTCAACAATTAGCTCAATATTGACCATTTATACACCACTTCGCTACGTTCTGTATAAATGGCAAGTTAGCAAGGCGTTGGTGCGACAAGCGAAGCTTGATGCATCTTACGGGGTGAAAGTCTCTGTCGGGAAAGGCTTAACCAGCCACCCGTATC
>NW_014612468.1:0-334 GCF_000485595.1 Priapulus caudatus | reverse complement strand
TCTCTCTTTCTCGCGCTCTCTCTCTCTCTCTTTCTATTCTTACTTGCTCCCTCTCCTCCTCCCTTCCACAATCTCTCTCACACAATCCTTGCTCGCTCGCTCTCTCACAATAATCACGCAAAATAGATTGCGTATTATCACAGGCGTTTTTTGCCATGAATGTAGTGTGTGTGTGTGTATGTGTGTGTGTCACACTTTCCACCTTTCTTTCTCTCCGTACCTTCTACTTCCCCTTCTCTCTCTATTTCTTTCTTACCTGTTCCTTCTCTTCCTCCATCTCTACCGCTCCCTCTCATTCTCTTTCTCTTCGTACCTTATCCTTCCAGATCTGTCT
>NW_014612467.1:0-334 GCF_000485595.1 Priapulus caudatus | reverse complement strand
CGTTCGTGCGTCCGTCCCTGCGCCCGTGCGTGCGTCCGTGCGTCTGTCTGTACGTGCGTGCGTGCGTGCGTGCGTGCGTGCGTGCGTGCGTGCGTGCGTGCGTGCGTGCGTGCGTGCGAATGAGGAGAGTAAGGTGGTAGGAGGAGGCGAGTGGGAAAGGGAGGAGCGACTCAAACACGCTCGCGAGATGAAGCCATGAAATGAAGCCGTGTGTGCCGTGGATGCTGCGGAACTCCTCATCCTCGTCATCATCATCATCATCATCCGCGTGTGACACCCCGCCGCCCCCCTTTCCTCTCTCCTTCTCTCCCTCTCTCCCTCTCTCCCTCTCTCT
>NW_014612466.1:0-334 GCF_000485595.1 Priapulus caudatus | reverse complement strand
CACACACACACACACACACACACACACACACACACACACACACACCACACACACACACACACACACACACACACACAAACACACACACACGCGCGCGCGCATGGCTAAATACAAGTGCGTATGTGCATATATACGCGCACGCACGGCACACATTCACGTGCACACATGCACGCACACGCAAGCACGCACGAACACACGCATTGATCCATCTTATCTTCTCTCCTATCGTCCGCTGACATTAAGTTCTTATACTCTCTTTGCCAGACGCCGTGTCTTTGCTGTTTCCATCCCCTCTATCCCATTCTCTCCCTCCTACTCTCTCTCTCTCTCTTTC
>NW_014612465.1:0-334 GCF_000485595.1 Priapulus caudatus | reverse complement strand
GATTCATGTTTTTTATCTCTAAATATTAAGCGTCAATCGCTGTTTGTTGAACAGTGAACAATTCAGTAATACCTTTTTCAGCCAGTGCCTAACATGCTGTTCAGTTCTTCTTAGCTGTATGGATGGCTTTCGGTGTTGTCTTGCACTTCTACGAATATCGGAGGTGCATATTGAATGAAAAATTTTCGCTATTATACATGCTAGACTTGCGAAAAGTGAGGATAAGCCAATGACAAAAAGTATGACCGCCTTTGCTCGTACGCAGCAAGGTCTTGATTCTGGTGAGCTGATATGGGAAATACGCAGTGTAAATAGCCGTTTTCTTGAACTGCAT
>NW_014612464.1:0-334 GCF_000485595.1 Priapulus caudatus | reverse complement strand
GGGGAACATTTCCCTATTTTAGCGCGGGATGGCTTTCGTCGTCGCGGCTCTGTGAAGCGACCGCGTGCACATAATTCTGTACTTGCACATTACGGCGGGGAGCAATGGGCGGTGCGTGTAAGAGGTCGGCATGCATGCAGGCATTCCTCGACGGGGCGCGTATTACGAGGCACGTCTCCTCCTCAGCATTATCTGCTGCTTTTGTTGCGGCATGCCGAGGAGCGGCTTACTAGAGATGCTGCTGCTACTGCTGTGACACGCATTATATATATTATACGATACGCAAGATCAAGGGATGTGGTGTACGTGTGTTATGTATCTCTCTCTCTCTCTC
>NW_014612463.1:0-334 GCF_000485595.1 Priapulus caudatus | reverse complement strand
GGGAAGTCAAAATAGCCTTCTGCCATTTCAGTCAGTCGTCTGCCCATTTCCGCCTCTGATCGTCTGCTCAGATAACCAACCAAACAGAGATCAACGGCGATCGTCTGCGTAGATAACACATGCGATGGCAGAGGTGGCGACGTCTGTCGTCGTGATTCTGCTGGTATCTTTCAATCGCCTCATGCTAGACCTCATGCGTCAAGGACTACCTCTCTCATTTCCTCTCTTTCTCTCGCTCTATCTCAGTCGTGTTATATATATATATATAACGCTTTCTCTCTCCCCCTCTGTATCTCTCGCTCACTCTTACTCCTTCCTCCTATACTTTCCTCTG
>NW_014612462.1:0-334 GCF_000485595.1 Priapulus caudatus | reverse complement strand
GAGAGAGAGAGAGAGCGATAGCGAGAGGAGGGGGAGACAGAGGAGCACACACACAGAGAGGGGGGCTGACGCAGTTAGATTGCGCACGTGTGGTATTTAAAGCTGATTTCTCTACGGGCCCGGGCTCTTGTCACTTTTTGCGAGTAATTTGCAAGAGTGCCACGGCAACACACAGGTGCGCGCCGCTGAATTTTTCATGAGCGCTGGATTTATTGGCGCGATTCGAAAATTAATTGTTGTGCCATTGAGAGAGCGAGAGAGAAAAGAGAGTATAGAAAGAGACAGGAAGAGAGAAGAGAGAAAAGAGAGAGAGAGAGAGAGAGAGAGAGAGAGA
>NW_014612461.1:0-334 GCF_000485595.1 Priapulus caudatus | reverse complement strand
TGCATACCTGCAAAACATCAGCTTGTGTGTGTGTGTGTGTGTGTGTGTGTGTGTGCGTGTGTGTGTCTGTGCGTGCGTGCACGCGTGTGTGTGTGCTTTATGACGATTGAACCCCACCTTACGCATAATTTAATATATAATATAATGCATAATATAATGCAAGAGCTTTGTATGCGCGGTGTTTACCATTTGACTAGTCCCAATGCCATCAGATGAGCCGGTACCTCCACTGCACCGGTGAGGAAACCGTTCAGGTATATGTTTCCTGAGAGCGACGACGCGCCAAATGACAAGCCATAGTAGACTCCTGCATTGACGATCCTGATGCAATAAA
>NW_014612460.1:0-334 GCF_000485595.1 Priapulus caudatus | reverse complement strand
CGTGCGTACATGCATTGTTGATCGTCTGCTTCAGCTACCTGAGCGAGACGATGCCGTACCTGATGGCGTGCGTGCGGCGGGAGCGGGAGCGCTACACGGCCTTCCAGGCGATCGGTCTGCTCGCCGTGGCCGTCACCGCCGACGTGCGACCCTACCTACGGCGTGCGTGCGTGCGTGCGAGCGTGCGGCCGTGCTTGCGTGCGTGCGTGCGTGCGTGCGTACATGCATTGTTGATCGTCTGCTTCAGCTACCTGAGTGAGACTATGCAGTACCTGATGGCGTGCGTGTGTGCGTGCGTACATGCGTGCATGCGTGCGTGCGTGTGTGCATGTGT
>NW_014612459.1:0-334 GCF_000485595.1 Priapulus caudatus | reverse complement strand
CCCTCTCTTTTCTCTCTCTGTCCCTCTCTCTCTCACTTCCTCTCTATCTGTTTCCCTCTCGCTTTCTCTCTGCCCCTCTCTCTGGCCCTCGCTCTCTCTCTCCCTCTCTCTCTCTCTCCCTGTCTCCTCTCTTTCTCGCTCTCTCTCTCCCTCTCTCTCTTTCTCTCTCTGTTTCCTCTCTTTCTCTCTCTCTCACTTCCTCTTTCTGTTTCCCTCCCTCTTTCCCTCTGCCCCCTCTCTCTTCCTCTCGCTGTCCCTCCCTCTCTCTTCCCCTCTCTTTCACTCTCTGCCCCTCTCTCTTTCTCTCTCTCTCTCTCTCTCTTCTCTCTCTCTT
>NW_014612458.1:0-334 GCF_000485595.1 Priapulus caudatus | reverse complement strand
GAGAGAGAGAGAGAGAGAGAGAGAGAGAGATAGAGAGCCCGCGTCGAAAGGAGACCCAGCGGGTTTGTCTCCATCATCGCCGTGGATGAACGCATCTGCCCCATGTTTGCATTTCATTTATATTATAAGTAGCCGCGGCGTTGCATCGAAAGTTTGATTATAAGTATTGTAGTGCGATGTATGGGATGATCTCCATGCAGGATCTTGTAGAGTCGACAGCGTATGGACTTGTAGCAAACAGTAGAGATGACGTAGTCACTGATTAGTTATAAACTCTGACTTTATTAGTAGGTACTACTACAAATATATATATATATATATATATATATATATA
>NW_014612457.1:0-334 GCF_000485595.1 Priapulus caudatus | reverse complement strand
TGCGTACGTGCGTGCGTGCATGTGTGCGTGCGTACGTGCGTGCGTGTGTGTGTGCGTACGCGTGTGCTTGTGCGTGCGTGTTGGTGTGTGTGCACGTGCGTGCGTGCGCGCGCGCGTGCTTGTGCGTGCGTGTGTGTGTGTGTGCGTGCGCGCGCGCGTGCTTGTGCATGCGTGTGGGTGTGTGTGCACTGCCTTCCTCTCTCACGCTGCACGCGCGGTAAGAGAACACTGCGGGAGTTAGTCCATAAGACGCTCCTATAGCGGGAGAACCATAGTCTATGTTTCCTGGTTGCTGTTTTGCTGCCATCTCCCCCCCCCTCCACCTCCACCACCA
>NW_014612455.1:0-334 GCF_000485595.1 Priapulus caudatus | reverse complement strand
GTGTGTGTGTGTGTGTGTGTGTGTGTGTGTGTGTGTGTGTGTGTGTGTGTGCGTGCGTGCGTGCGTGCGTGCGTGCGTGCGCGTGCGTGTGCGTGTGCTGTGTGTGTGCATGTTCGTGCGTGCGTGTGCGTGTGCGTGCGTGTGCGTGCGCGTGTGTGTGCGTAACATAATGCGTGTACATATTTCCCTATTATCTACTTCTAATAATTGCACAGGCCCAGCACACTCGCAACGGAAGCAGAGCGTATTGTACTATTTGTAGGCGTACGAGATTTTATTTCCTGCAAAGCCAAGTTGACATGTACAAGTCGAAACATCAAGGTGACGCCCATTG
>NW_014612454.1:0-334 GCF_000485595.1 Priapulus caudatus | reverse complement strand
TTTCCAGCATGCGTTAAAACCATCGAGCACTGCCTCTTCCACAGGTTAGGTACCTTTACGAGATACTGCGATACCAGCGAGTATTAACACCAACGCCAACAGCGTTTGTAGATTAATAACATTGGCAAAAAACAAGCCGCTCCAGATAACGCCGAATAAAGGCACCAGATACCCGACCTGCGCCATAAACACAGCACCATTAGCGCGAATAACGCTAAATCGGATGGTCATGGCCAAACGCCGAGGCGACAACACCAGATATAAAATTGATAGCACGGATGTCATTCCTACTTGTTTTGGTAACGGATCTTCCAAAATAAAAGCCAGCGGCACC
>NW_014612453.1:0-334 GCF_000485595.1 Priapulus caudatus | reverse complement strand
TGTGTGTATGCGTGTCCGTGTGCGTGTGCGCTAAATCACCATAGCGTTGATTTACTATAGCAACATTAGAACTTCCGTTTGCTGTTGTCGCTGCAACGGTGTTTCAAACAACATTAAGTACCAACATGGTACTTTGTTTGTGCGGCACCGCTAACCCTGGCATTAGATGTGCATAGTACGACATCCGTGCATGCTGAATTCGTCATGTCGCAAGGTGTGTGACAGGATTGTGCGGTGGAAACGGTGTGTGTGTGTGTGTGTGTGTGTGTGTGTGTGTGTGTGTGTGTGTGTGAGAGAGAGAGAGAGAGAGAGAGAGAGAGAGAGAAGAGAGAGA
>NW_014612452.1:0-334 GCF_000485595.1 Priapulus caudatus | reverse complement strand
CGAACCAGCGACAAACGGATTAACAGTCCGTTGCTCTACCAACTGAGCTATCGAGGAATAACTCTAAATTAAAACTAAACGGCTGTTCTAATTGGAAGGCGGTATGCTACCGATTTGAGCTGCTTCGGTCAACACTTAATAGCTTGTTTTGACGGTATTATTACAACAAGCTAAAGGTTAAGAATAGATAACTATTCTATTGTTTGCTTGATTCGTGTCAGGGCTTTTTCAAGACTGCCCATATCAGTCGCAAAAGAGAGCCTAAGGTGTCCTGAAAGCCCAAAAGCTGAACCTGGCACTAAAGCAACCTCGCCTTTTTCAAGTAGTAGCTGTG
>NW_014612451.1:0-334 GCF_000485595.1 Priapulus caudatus | reverse complement strand
AGCATTACGCATCAATTGATATTCTTTGTCTGTTAGTGTCTGTGCAGGTGCAACGGTGATTGAATCACCCGTATGAACCCCCATCGCGTCCAAGTTTTCAATAGCACAAATAATAATGCAGTTATCCTGCTTATCACGCACCACCTCCATTTCAAACTCTTTCCAACCAATAACCGATTCTTCAATTAATAACTCGTTAGTCGGCGAAGCATCTAAACCACGCTCACAAATATCAAGAAACTCTTCACGGTTATAAGCAATACCACCACCACTACCACCCATCGTAAATGACGGGCGAATAATTGCAGGAAAACCGACCATGGCTTGCACTTGT
>NW_014612450.1:0-334 GCF_000485595.1 Priapulus caudatus | reverse complement strand
ACGCTGGTCTTTGAAGTTGAGTTGATCAAGATCGTGAAAAATTAGTAGCAGTCCAATGATTTGAATGCGAAGGTCTGCACTTCTGTGCAGGCCTTTTTTTAGACCTTGGGTTTTTCCAGGGGTCAAGAGTTGACTCAATGGTAGAATGATCAAGCTCAGTATCATGATTATTTCGAACATGGTGACCTCATATCGGGTGGGTGTCTTTTGTGTATCTTGAATTTAACTGGACCAAGTGACATAATAAGTCACACCATAAAAACCCTTTTAATATCGGGATGATATCCTTTGTATTTATCTGTTGTTTGCTGTGAATACTGCGTGCTTTTGGACT
>NW_014612449.1:0-334 GCF_000485595.1 Priapulus caudatus | reverse complement strand
GATGTGTTTCGGCCAAACCAAGCTCCCAAGGGGAACCCGCATGTTTTATAGAGTTTAGCGGTGATGCTCCTGTACCACCATCGTATCCAGAAATGGTAATGTGATCTGCATGGGCTTTGGTCACACCTGCTGCAACCGTACCAACACCTACTTCTGAAACCAGCTTAACCGAGATACGTGACTTAGGATTCACATTCTTTAAATCATGAATGAGCTGTGCCAAATCTTCAATGGAATAAATATCATGATGCGGCGGTGGGGAAATTAAGCCAACCCCCGGCGTTGAATGCCTTACACGACCGATTTGCTCATTCACTTTATGACCCGGGAGCTG
>NW_014612448.1:0-334 GCF_000485595.1 Priapulus caudatus | reverse complement strand
GTGTGTGTGTGTGTGTGTGTGTGTGTGTGTGTGTGTGTGTGTGTGTGTGTGTGTGTGTGTGTGTGTGTGTGTGTGTAGGCTGGGTGCGTGCGTGCGTGCGTGCGTGCGTGCGCGTTTGCGTATGTCTGTGTATGTGTGCGGGGGGAGGGGGGCGCACACGCTAGTGCCAGCACACACAGACACCTCACTTTATCTACAAATACTCTATCTACATATAAATGGACTCTAGTCTCTCTCACGCGCCGAGTAGACCTTTAAGTTTAACGACTACTCTCCACACGTTTGTTACTACTGAGTATACGCTCACCACACACGCGCATCGAAGATAATGCGA
>NW_014612447.1:0-334 GCF_000485595.1 Priapulus caudatus | reverse complement strand
CTCTCTCTCTCTCTCTCTCTCTCTCTCTCTCTCTCTCTCTTCTCTCTCTCCCTTTTTTTTCTCTCTCCGTCTCTCTCTCTCGCTCTCTCTCGCACGCTCTCTCTCTCTCGCACGCTCTCGCTCTTTCTTCTCTCTCTCGCACGCTCTCGCTCTTTCTTCTCTCTCTCGTTCTTTTTTTCTCTTTCTCTATCTCGCACGCTTTCTCTCTCGCACGCTCTCGCTCTTTCTTCTCTCGTTCGTTCTTTTTTTCTCTCTCTCCGTCTCTCTCTCTCTCGCACGCTTTCTCTCTCGCACGCTCTCGCTCTTTCTTCTCTCTCTCGTTCATTTTTTCTCT
>NW_014612446.1:0-334 GCF_000485595.1 Priapulus caudatus | reverse complement strand
AAGTCATGACCGCCAGATACGGCTTCCCACACGTTTTTGTCATCGTCTAAGCCTTCGCGGCTCTGTTCAACATAGCCGATTTTGGTGCTTTCACCCAACTCTATGGAGCCGCTGTCTGGTTGTTCTGCGCCAGATATCATGCGGAAAATGGTGGATTTACCCATGCCGTTAGCACCGATAATACCCACCAGTGCTCCCTTGGGTACGCTGAAGCTAAGGTCTTTCATTAACTCGCGACCTTCGTAGCCTTTGGTGACGTTATGAAACTCAATAACCTTGTCGCCCAAACGGTCTCCGGGTGGAATGTAGAGTTCGTTGGTTTCGTTGCGTTTTT
>NW_014612445.1:0-334 GCF_000485595.1 Priapulus caudatus | reverse complement strand
GTTCCGGCAGTACCCTGGAGGACATAAACCCTATGAGCAGCAGTGAGGGATAATCCACAATCACAATGATATAACATGTTTTCACGAGCCGGTGGAACAGGGATGGGTGCCTACAATATTATTGTTTAATTGGACGTGATTGACGTCGGTAAGCAGATCAAAAGAACGGAGAGAAAACGCAGGTCGTGTCACAGACCTCTCCGTTACCAGATCAAGAAGCGACAGCATTGTAACACGTGCTATTGTCGAGTATAGAGAGACGGAACGGAGATACATGCGGAATTCTGACGGAACATAGTGTAACAGTATTACGACGCAGTCTTACGACGTAGCA
>NW_014612444.1:0-334 GCF_000485595.1 Priapulus caudatus | reverse complement strand
TCTTCCTCCTTGTATCTCCCATCTCTCCCTCGCCCTCTATCACTAGGATAACCACTAATCCTTGTAAGTAAACGCTTCAGCTCTGCACGGCTGCTGCTCTTGCTATTTCTTATCTCTCACACGAACGCTTGAAAACGCTCGCGACGAAAAACTCTTGCAAATTGCGTTTTCGCGGTTGTCGATGCGGAATCGAGACAGATGCTGCGTTAATGACGGATGCTGCGTTAACGAGCGCAGAGCGGTTAAATCTCACACGCGTGTGCGCGCGCCCGATGATTTAACAATCTCCTCCATCAACGATCTCTCTCTCTCTCTCTATCTCTATCTCTATCTC
>NW_014612443.1:0-334 GCF_000485595.1 Priapulus caudatus | reverse complement strand
GGCATATTGGCACAGTATATTCCTGCCTTTGCCAATATTGTCGGGCGCATGCAATATGATTTATTTCATGCCTACACCGTGGATGAACACACCTTAAAAGTGATGCGCAATGTGCGCCGTTTAAGCACCCCAGAAGGCGCTGAAGAACTACCTTTTTGCAGTCGCATATTTCACACGCTACATTCGCCTTATATCCTCTATTTTGCCGCGCTATTTCACGATATTGCCAAAGGTCGGGGCGGCTCACATTCAGAAAAAGGTGCTGCGGATGCGCTCGAATTTTGCCTATCTCACGGCATGAACACCTACGATGCTCATACCGTCAGCTGGCTGG
>NW_014612442.1:0-334 GCF_000485595.1 Priapulus caudatus | reverse complement strand
TGTATTATGTATTATGATTATTATGTATTATTATGTATTATTTATTAAGTATTATGTATTATGTATTATATATTATTATGTATTATTTATTAGGTATTATGTATTATGATTATTATGTATTATTATGTATTATTTATTATGTATTATGTATTATGATTATTATGTATTATTATGTATTATTTATTAAGTATTATGTATTATGATTATTATGTATTATTATGTATTATTTATTAAGTATTAGGTATTATGATTATTATGTACTATTATGTATTATTTATTAAGTATTATGTATTATTTATTAAGTATTATGTATTATGATTATTATGTACTATTA
>NW_014612441.1:0-334 GCF_000485595.1 Priapulus caudatus | reverse complement strand
CGTGTGTGTGTGTGTGTGTGTGTGTGTGTGTGTGTGTGTGTGTGTGTGTGTGTGTGTGTGTGTGTGTGTGTGTGTGTGTGTGTGTGTAAATTTACTTACCCCTCCGTTTCCTTTTTCACGTGTATGTAGTCACCGACACCGCTGGTAGACAGAATCCTGTTGAATGCAACACACGGCGAATTTATCGCGAACTCGTTTGCGGCCCTCTCGATTTCCGTTATTTCGAAAGCACCTGTAATAGGAGACGAGTTGAATATCTATTACTATTTGGTAACAGAGAATTCGGTCTCTAGAACATTACACCATTTTTTCGTACGTCATAGCTCAAAATGTT
>NW_014612439.1:0-334 GCF_000485595.1 Priapulus caudatus | reverse complement strand
CGCAAACACTGCACTATCAAGCACATGGGTTTTTAAAGGAAGCGTTGCAGGGCAACTGGGAGAATATGCTCGCCCATCAACTACCTTCGCTTCCAACGCTAGAAATATACTGGAGTGCTTTGCCAGAATTTTTTGATTGGCTCGAAGGAAAAAACGCAGAAGATAAAACTCCTCTGACTGCCATGCCGGGCAGTGGTAACCTTTATCGCCCAGTATACGGAAGACTTGGATTACGAACATTAAGTGGCAATTCATTGGAAATCATCCGCTTTGCCGCAGGTAACAGGCTATGTGTTGATCTCGATTATACAGACAAGAGCGGACGCAGGAGTAC
>NW_014612438.1:0-334 GCF_000485595.1 Priapulus caudatus | reverse complement strand
GGGCGCACGCACGCACGTGCACACACACCGCATGCATGCACACACACACGCACGCACGCACGCACGCACGCACGTGCACGCACACCGCACGCACGCACGCACGCACGTGCGCACACACCGCAAGCACACACACACGCACGCACGCACGTGCACACACACCGCACGCACGCACGCACGCACACACACGCACGCACGCACGTGTACACACACCGCACGCACGCACACAGGCACGCACGCACGCACGCAGGCACGCACGCACGCACGCACGTGTACACATACCGCACGCACGCACGCACGCACACACATAGCAGTGCTGAGCAAACCTTGACATCGT
>NW_014612437.1:0-334 GCF_000485595.1 Priapulus caudatus | reverse complement strand
CAGAAGCTACCGCTCTCATTCTCAATCCGACTAAACCATGGGTCATCGCCAACATTGGGCCCAGATAAATAGAAAAACAGAAATACATTATGCCGCTAAGTGATAACCCTACATACATATTATCTACGTTTAAAACGATCCACGAAACCGGCAGGAAAGTGAGAATTCCACAAGCAGGAATCCAAAAATACCAGCGCTTCTCTGTCTTGCCCAAACGGTCTGTCAGGTACCCGCCCAAAAATGTACCCATAGCACCAACAATACCGCTCGTCAGCGCCAACCAGGTACCCAGCTCGCCAATACCTATATCAAAAGTGCGGAGAAAATAGGATGC
>NW_014612436.1:0-334 GCF_000485595.1 Priapulus caudatus | reverse complement strand
GCAGCCAGGGCCTTTATCGGCAGCAGCAACAACAACAGAATCAAAGCAGCTTCCCAGCGATTTTTCATGGCATTTTCACCTTCATCGCCAGCCGTCTTTGCACATAATCTGGATTTCCGTAATTGCCGTAAATCGCGGTCGCATCGATCTGATAAACAGTCATGCTGTTGGCAGCCTCGGTATAACTGCTACTGGTACAGCTGGTCGTCACCGCAAAACCATCAATCCTCATGCTGCCGTTGCAAGAGGCTCCGGTGCGCACCCGAGCCGCGCCCCATTCCAAACCACTGCGAGCCGCCTGGTAGGCTCGCGCACCTTGCAAAGCAAAAACACT
>NW_014612435.1:0-334 GCF_000485595.1 Priapulus caudatus | reverse complement strand
ACACACACACACACACACACACACACACACACACACGCACACACACAGCTCCCGCTGAGGGTGAATCTCCGGACATGCTGCGGTATGCGCGGGTGCGCGCGGTGAGGGAGAGGTCGAGCCGCGATCCCCTCCCTGTACGCCTTCCCTGCGGGCTGGTGGCACTGCCGCGACACCGATATCTGTCATTAGCTCGCCCGCCTGCGTGACAGATCGACGACGACCATTAGGTACTGTAGCAGACAGGCCCAGCTAGCTGCGGGTTAGGTGGCAGACACCCCCCCCCCCTCTCTCCTCTTACCTCACGCCTTCCTCGTCATGGTTCAACCATCGTTCT
>NW_014612434.1:0-334 GCF_000485595.1 Priapulus caudatus | reverse complement strand
TGTAGTTCCGCGTATCTTAGCATTACAGCTTGATGCTACACCGTCTATGCCAGAGCCGACGTGTTGTAAGAGCCCTTCACTGCCACCTAACGTGTTGAAACGTGTTTTCACAGATGTCGACGACATTCGATCCGTTTCTCTACCTCTCCGTGCCACTGCCGAAGAAAAAACGCATATTACCGATCTTCTTTTTCTCTAAAGATCCGTATGTTCGACCCCGCAGGGTGAGTACAGAGAAGGTGGAGGAGGAGGAGGAGGAGGAGGAGGAGGAGGAGGAGGAGGAGGTGGAGGAGGAGGAGGAGGAGGAGGGAGGAGTTGATATACGAAAATTGCG
>NW_014612433.1:0-334 GCF_000485595.1 Priapulus caudatus | reverse complement strand
GAGAGAGAGAGAGAGGAGAGAGAGAGAGAGAGAGAGAGACGCAAGCACGCGCGCACACACGCAGGCACGCTCACGCGCGCACACGCATACACGCCCACGCACGCACGCAGAGACGCGCACACGCACGCGCCCACGCACGCAAGCCCGCGCGCAGGCACGTACGCGCACACGCAGATACACGCCCACGCACGCGCGCGGACGCCCCAAAACAGCACAACTCACGCGTGACAACATAATTGTTATTTTTCTCTCGCGTTAACGTCATATCATCAAGACGCATAACCTATCGTCTGCTGACCGGTGATGTGTATGACGCCACGCGTGACAACGCCTC
>NW_014612432.1:0-334 GCF_000485595.1 Priapulus caudatus | reverse complement strand
TCTCTCTCTCGCTCTCTCTCTCTCTCTCTCTCTCGGCAACCGACTCGCACACAGCTCGCTCGATCATGCTTCGAGGCCGAGTCTGCGTGCTCTCATTGCAGACACGACGGAAACGCCGTACGTCATGCTCATGCGGCCAGTACGCCTAGCAATTATGTGCACTTACGTCTCAGACTTAATTTAGAAGAGCGCGCCCGAGAGAGAGAAAAGAGAGAGAGAGAGAAGAGAGAGAGAGAGATAGAGTGGAGAGAGGGGGAAAGAGAGAGGCGAGAGAGAGAGAGAGAGAAGAAGAAAAGATAGAGAGATAGAGAGAGAGAGATAGCGAGAGAGAGAG
>NW_014612431.1:0-334 GCF_000485595.1 Priapulus caudatus | reverse complement strand
GAAGTCTTCTTATTGACGATGGCCTGTCTGATTTTGGTTGTGGATGTGTATTTGCCGCAAGAGAGAAGAAACTTCACTTATGTTCTATCGCAATTAACTCTGTTAGTTACATTGGCTTTAGTGGCGAGTAATCAAACCGATGTTCGTGTTTTAGCGTTTAACGATTTATTCGTACAAGATGCGATGGCTGATGTACTTAAAATGTTCATCTTGATTATTAGTTTTGGTGTGTTTGTCTATTCAAGAGAGTACCTGCTAGCGCGTAAGGTGTTTAAGGGCGAATTCTACGTCTTAGCTTTGTTCAGTATTCTCGGCATGATGTTAATGGTGTCAG
>NW_014612430.1:0-334 GCF_000485595.1 Priapulus caudatus | reverse complement strand
CGCTGCAGCTGTGAGGACGAGTCACGCCCGGCTGGTCGCGATGTTGCGATGACGGAGACGTGGAATGGTCCAAAGTACTAAGCAATACAAAGTACTGAACAATACAAGGTACTGAACAATACAAGGTACTGAGCAATACAAGGTACTGAGCAATACAAGGTATTGAGCAATACAAGGTACTGAGCAATCCTAGGCATTGAGCAATCCAAGGTACTGAACAATACAAGGTACTGAACAATACAAGGTACTAAGCAATCCAAGGTACTGAACAATCCTAGGTACTGAGCAATACAAGGTACTGAACAATCCTAGGTACTGAGCAATCCAAGGTACT
>NW_014612429.1:0-334 GCF_000485595.1 Priapulus caudatus | reverse complement strand
ATAAAATAGCTCCTGCGGGAGCCGTTTTTCTTGGTAGGTTTAATTTAGCTAAGTTTAAAAGGTCTAGTTGTTTGTTCTATGCCGTTTATGATGATGGCGAGATGGTGTTCACCAGTATAATATTTACGTGTGGATATTTTTTTAAAAGAAAAATACTTGTCTACTGACTTTTCTTTGTTTTCATAATCTGATTCTGAGATTTTAAAAACTTTCCGTGCGTGACTACCATTGGCTTTGATAAAATCTATAGCGAATTCTAAACGACACTTTCCTAGCGCCTGTTTCTGGCTTGTTAGTAAAAATGAGAAATGTAGTTTTTCACCTAAGCGAACGG
>NW_014612428.1:0-334 GCF_000485595.1 Priapulus caudatus | reverse complement strand
ATATCACGTCTATATTAGTAATGATGCCATGTCTATGTTGATGCTGATATCATGTTGATATTGATGCTAATAGTAATATCATGTTGATATTGACGCTAATATCATGTTGATATTGACGCTAATATCATGTTGACTGATATCAGCATCAATTGTTGATATTGATGCTGATATCATGTTGATATTGATGCTGAAACATGATAATCAGCATCAATATCATCATGTTGATATTGATGCTGATATCATGTTGATATTGATGCTGATATCATGTTGATATTGATGCTAATATCATGTTGATATTGATGCTGATATCATGTTGATATTGATGCTGATATCA
>NW_014612426.1:0-334 GCF_000485595.1 Priapulus caudatus | reverse complement strand
ACCATCCGCTACTGAGACGCGCTGTGAACACGTCTATGCGCCATATGGTCACAGCAACGGCTGACGATTCATATCTCTAATAGTTAACAAGACAGCAGTGAACTGAAATATGTACATTAGCTGAAGAATGGAATTAATAGATGCAACAAACTAACTCCGCAGTTACTATTAACCATACCACAGTAAAAAAGTCTTGATAAATGACATTAACTCGAATTTGTGTAAATAATACCTATTTATATGAATTATTCATCTTACGAGAAATCACTATTCCCTATCTTTTAAAGATCATAGCATGCACATGCTTACTGAAATATCTTCAGTAAAGCCCTCT
>NW_014612425.1:0-334 GCF_000485595.1 Priapulus caudatus | reverse complement strand
ACACACACACACACACACACACACACACACACACACACACACACACACACACACACACACACACACACACACACACACACACACACACACGAACACACACATAAGTATGGCTATGTGTAAATATTGTAGTTGCGCGCACACACACACACGAGCATGGGATTGGAATTGGGTGGCAGGTGGCGAATGGTTCAGTGATGATATGTTAATGTGTGGAGTATACCATTGCAGTCTGTCTTAGCCCCCTGAGCATGCTTGTCTGCTGCTGCGCATACGCGCGCGCACACACACACATACACATACACGCACACACGCGCGCGCACACACACACACACAC
>NW_014612424.1:0-334 GCF_000485595.1 Priapulus caudatus | reverse complement strand
GTCACATCACTCGCAAAGCTCTCGCGTTTTAATCCTGGCAGCTCAAAACGGTGTTGCTTGCCATTATCACTGTGTAGCCATTTAATATCGACGGGCTTATTTTGATAACTGGCCTTTAATACTTTACGCACATCATCAGGCAGAATGCGATCAGATGCTAATAACTGACCACTTAAGGTCATGGTATCTACCTCACCCGCGGGGATCGCTAAGGCATCGGTTTTAATCTCGAACTCCATCGGAATAACATGGAAGGAGAATTGATAATCTTCTGCGGTTAACGGCACATCGCTAAGGCCATTCGCTTTAATACTGACCTGATAGTCAGTAGAGG
>NW_014612423.1:0-334 GCF_000485595.1 Priapulus caudatus | reverse complement strand
TAGGCCTATATCATCCTCATTTGACATTTTAGTATTCGAAGAGGCCTAATGACACGACCTAGAAATCTAGACCATTCAGATCTAGGGCAGTGTTTCTCAACCATTCACCTGTGACGCTCCACTTTTTCTGAACTAAGAAATTCTTTATCCTGACGTTTTCAACTGACTAGATTTCTCCTATCCCTAGTAATCTAAAGAATAGAGCATATCTAATAAAGCGTACAAAGGGTTACAGTGGGACGGATCGATGTTTATATGTGATATTTTTGTGAACCATAATACAAAATTTAATAAAATACTCAGAAAGACACAAAGATTAAGGCACATTCGATTC
>NW_014612422.1:0-334 GCF_000485595.1 Priapulus caudatus | reverse complement strand
GCCCCGGTCATACACTCCAGCAGAGTGAAGCTGTGAAAAGGTTGTTTTCGAAAATCGTTTATGAAACACTTTATAATATTTAGCTTTTATGCCTGATTATATATACCGGTGTAGCCACATGAAAGTTTAAATCGCACGGCAACCTCATAGGACGTCGCTCATCGTACATGTATACATTTCGTACATGCACTATTTTTAAAACAAAACAAACTTCAACTAACTAAACATTCGTGTTTTAGTCAACCAAAAAAGTTGACGCAAAAAGGCACGCGTTATTAAACACATAGTATACTTATAGTATAGTGTAGTGTAGTGTAGTGTAGTGTAGTGTAGT
>NW_014612421.1:0-334 GCF_000485595.1 Priapulus caudatus | reverse complement strand
AGAGACAGACAGGCAGGCAGGCAGGCAGGCAGACAGAGAGACGGACAGACGGACAGGGAGGCAGGCAGGCAGACAGACAGAGAGACAGACAGACGGACAGGCAGGCAGGCAGGCAGTCAGGCAGGCAGATAGAGAGAGAGAGAGCGAGAGAGACGGACAAGCGGACAGGCAGTCAGGCAGACAGAGAGACGGACAGACGGACAGGCATGCAGGCAGTCAGCAGACAGAGAGACGGACAGACGGACAGGCAGGCAGGCAGACAGAGAGACGGACAGACGGACAGGCATGCAGGCAGTCAGTCAGTACTAGAGAGACGGACAGACGGACAGGCAGG
>NW_014612420.1:0-334 GCF_000485595.1 Priapulus caudatus | reverse complement strand
TATATAAAGTCAGACTACTACTCATTGTATTAATTCTCTGTTCATTCAACAATTCGGTGAGATTATCGTAGTATATAAAGTCAGGGCTACTACTCATTGTATTTATTCTCTGTTCATTCAACAATTCAATGAGGTTATCGTAGTATATAAAGTCAGGCTACTACTCATTGTATTAATTCTTTTTTCATTCAACAATTCAGTGAGGTTATCGTAGAGTATATAAAGTCAGGCTACTACTCATCCTATTAATTCTCTATTTCTTCAACAATTCAATGAGGTTATCGTAGAGTATATAAAGTCAGGCTACTACTCATCCTATTAATTCTCTATTCTT
>NW_014612419.1:0-334 GCF_000485595.1 Priapulus caudatus | reverse complement strand
GACAGACTGCATGTGCTGCTATCTAATATCGTCTCTCTCTTTTCTCCCCCCCTCCTCCACTCTCTCTCCCCTCCTCTCTCTCCCTCCCCTTCCCTCCCCTTCTCTCTCCCTCTCCTTCTCTCCCCCTCTCTCTCCCTCTCCTTCTCTCCCCCTCTCTCTCCCCTCCCTCCCCCCTCTCCCCCTCTCATTCCCTCCCCCTCTCCCCTCCCTCGCTCCCTCCCTCACTCTCTCTGTCTCTTCCTTTCTCTCTCTCCATGCTGTCAGCCGCGGGGATCTTATCTCGCTTCTCCCTGTGTGAGTCTCTCTCCCCTCCCCTCCCCTTCTCTCTCTCTCC
>NW_014612418.1:0-334 GCF_000485595.1 Priapulus caudatus | reverse complement strand
CTCTCTCTCTCTCTCTCTCTCTCTCTCTCTCTCTCTCTCTCTCTCTCTCTCTCTCTCTCTCTCTCTCTCTCTCTCTCTCTCTCTCTCTCTCTCTCTTCTCTTCTCTTTCTCTTTCTTTCTTTTTCGTTTTCTCGCTCTTTCTTTCGCAAACACACATTCACACTCTCTCGCTCGCTCTCTCTTTCTCTATCTTTCACAAACACACATTCGTTTTCACTCGCGCTCTCTGCCTCCGTCATCATGTCTCTATCTTTCTCTTTCTCTTTCTCTTTCTCTCTCTCTCTCTCTCTCTCCTTCTCTTTCTCTCTCTGTTCTCTCTCTCTCTCTCTCTACT
>NW_014612417.1:0-334 GCF_000485595.1 Priapulus caudatus | reverse complement strand
TGATGCAACCGCACGCATACATGCAGATCACAATATCTGGCACATTTTAAAAGTAATAAAAATATCTGGTGACATAAAAGTTCCCCCGCCACTACCACACATGCTTCTATCGTCAGCCGGCGTGTCTGTGAACGGCGGCAATATTATCTGACAGACACGATGGACATCCAGTAAATCCACTGGAATCTGGATCTGCAGCGCTTCGTCAGCTGACGCCGGTCTTGGCTACTTCTCCGTGCAAGTATACCTTTCCATCAGCCTAATCAATCCCCGTACATGGTCTCAGCCCCCTCCCTCTTTCTTTTTATGTCTCTCTCTCTGTTTCTCTCTCTCT
>NW_014612416.1:0-334 GCF_000485595.1 Priapulus caudatus | reverse complement strand
GGTGGTGGTGGTGGTGGTGGTGGTGGTGGTGGTGGTGGTGGTGGTGGTGTGTGTGTGGGGGGGGGGGGTTGTACGTGCGTGCGTGCAGAAGGGCGAGAGTTCGTACAGGATAGTGTGCGTTTGTACAGGTGGGTGTGCGTTTGTACAGGTGGGTGTGCGTTTGTACAGGTGGGTGTGCGTTTGTACAGGTGGGTGTGCGTTTGTACAGGTGGGTGTGCGTTTGTACAGGTGGGTGTGCGTTTCTACAGGTGGGTGCATGTGCGTCAGAAGAAAGCTTAGTACGTTCGCTATCTATTCGCGAGATTTCTCACGAATGATCTGGCGCTATAATATA
>NW_014612415.1:0-334 GCF_000485595.1 Priapulus caudatus | reverse complement strand
ACACACACACACACACACACACACACACACACACACACACACACACACACACACACACACACACACACACACACATGCACGCGCGCGCGTGGTACTGCCCCCAGTCTGTATAGGTGGCGGGCGTAAATTGCTGCGTGACCCTCCCATTAGGTGTACTTAGTGTTCTGCTGTGACGCCTAACCTTCTCTAATGACGGCGAGGGAAGAACCGACAAACGATTCTTCTAGCTATCAGTCAGCGCTGGATGCATGCATGCAGCAGGGTGGGGGGGGGGTTGACGGAAGCTGAGAGATCATGAATGCAAGGTAAGATCGATTGATGATCACTCAATGGC
>NW_014612414.1:0-334 GCF_000485595.1 Priapulus caudatus | reverse complement strand
CCACGCGACATGCTACACCACGCGACACGCTACACCACGCAACACGGAGCCATGCGACACGCTACACCACGCGACATGGATGCCATGCGACACGCTACACCACGCGACACGGATGCCATGCTGACACGCTACACCATGCGACACGGACGCCATGCGACACGCTACACCACACGACATGGATGCCATGCGACACGCTACACCACACGACATGGATGCCATGCGACACGCTACACCATGCGACACGGATGCCATGCGACACACTACACCACGCGACACGGATGCCATGCGACACGCTACACCATGCGACACGGACGCCATGCGACACGCTACACGG
>NW_014612413.1:0-334 GCF_000485595.1 Priapulus caudatus | reverse complement strand
GGTTTTAGCCCTTAAAAAGAACATTCCCTATCCTGTGTATAGGGTTTCATCATCCAATCACTTTCATGAGAGTAAATATGACCACCAAGAAGAAAGCCAAAACACCGACAAAAAGCGAACCGAACACGCTCAATGTGACAGAAGAAAAAGGCAAGAGTAATAAACGCAAACTTGCTGAAGTGCAGTTATCACCCACAATACTGAATACGATGACAGCACAGTCTTTTCTAAAGTCATTTGTGGATAAAGTCGATTTGACGGAAGCAATTGTAGTTATGCAAGAAAAATCAGACAAGGTGATTTAAGTGAACTAGAATCAACACTGACCGCACAA
>NW_014612412.1:0-334 GCF_000485595.1 Priapulus caudatus | reverse complement strand
GAGAGAGAGAGAGAGAGAGAGAGAGAGAGAGAGAGAGAGAGAGAGAGAGAGAGAGAAGGGAGGAAGAGAGTGAACGCGCGAGAAGGGGTATAATGAGATATAGATCGTGAGATGTACGTATGTATGGAGGGATGGATGGACGGACGGGCGGAGAGGCGGGCGAGTAGGCTAACAAAAAACAAGAGAGAGCGAGAGAGGGAGTGTAGATCAGAGACAGTGTGGGGGCAGAAAGATATAGCGTGCGCGAG
Source organism: Priapulus caudatus (assembly GCF_000485595.1). Taxonomy (NCBI): domain Eukaryota; kingdom Metazoa; phylum Priapulida; class Priapulimorpha; order Priapulimorphida; family Priapulidae; genus Priapulus; species Priapulus caudatus. The sequence goes on along the minus strand of NW_014612412.1, from coordinate 86 downwards.
TGTGTGTGTGTGTGTGTGTGTGTGTGTGTGTGTGTGTGTGTGTGTGCGCGCATGCTGAGAGGCAAGGTGAATCATGGCGAGGTGAT
>NW_014612411.1:0-334 GCF_000485595.1 Priapulus caudatus | reverse complement strand
GGGCTTTGCGTCAAACATCTACCTGCTCACACCTCTACCCGCGGTGTGTGCGTCTCACCCGTGCAGAATAGATAATAAGGCGACGATATAAAAGCTGGGCTTTGCGTCAATCATCTACTTGCTCACACCTGTACCCGCGGTGTGTGCGTCTCACCCGTGCAGAATAGATAATAGGGCGACGATATAAAAGCTGGGCTTTGCGTCAAACAGCTACCTGTTCACACCTCTACCGCGGTGTGTGCGTCTCACCCGTGCAGAATAGATAATAGTGCGACGATATAAAAGCTGGGCTTTGCGTCAATCATCTACCTGCTCACACACCTACCCGCGGTGT
>NW_014612410.1:0-334 GCF_000485595.1 Priapulus caudatus | reverse complement strand
GATTGTATATGGTTGTATATGATTGTATATGATTGTACATGGTTGTATATGGTTGTATATGATTGTATATGGTTGTATATGATTGTATATGGTTGTATATGGTTGTATATGATTGTACATGGTTGTATATGATTGTATATGATTGTATATGGTTGTATATGATTGTATATGATTGTACATGGTTGTATATGATTGTATATGATTGTATATGGTTGTATATGATTGTATATAGTTGTATATGATTGTATATGATTGTACATGGTTGTATATGATTGTATATGATTGTATATGGTTGTATATGATTGTATATGGTTGTATATGGTTGTATATGATT
>NW_014612409.1:0-334 GCF_000485595.1 Priapulus caudatus | reverse complement strand
GTTTAATGTTCTTGTTTTTGTAGAATACGCCTGTAAGAAATCCCGCGATGAAGGAGTTTAGGTGCATGAGTGGATTGTAGTAGATGAAGTCATGCAGTAAGTTTTTTGGTGCGTAGTCTTGGCTATTTAAGAGTGTTAAAAGAATAACTTGGGTTAAGAGCCATAAAATAACACCAAAAACAATTAAACGTTGCGTACCGTGTTTGTAAATACTGATGAGAAGAAAAGGGAAACATAAGTAAAAGAATGCTTCAACAGAGAGGGACCATCCGGGGGTATTAAGTGTGATGGGGTAAGATGGGAACCAAGCTTGAAGCATGCTCAAATGCAAAGG
>NW_014612408.1:0-334 GCF_000485595.1 Priapulus caudatus | reverse complement strand
GATAGATATATTTTTGGGTATTTTTTTTTCAACCAAGTGGTCGCCAACCGAGCGCTTTATTTCCCGGGCAACGCCGGGTGTCCTGCTAGTATATAATATAGTAACAATAGTTATGTAGTAGATTTCTATAGTGTCCCCCTCATCTGCCCAGCCTCTGTCAAATAAATAAAATTGTATTTTCTTGGAAATATTATGTAAACATTCTCCCGTTCCTGCATCATAAAATCATAAAGTGACCTTATATTTTTTAAGTATATTTTCCTACACGGATACTACACCTCTACCGATTGAGCTAACTTTCACTTGCGATTTCTATAGTGTATTTAATAAAACA
>NW_014612407.1:0-334 GCF_000485595.1 Priapulus caudatus | reverse complement strand
GGGCTTAAAACACGCGTGCGAACTATCGCTGCTGCTGCTGCTGCGCAACAAATATTGTAGTGAGAACAACAACTACGACGCTACGCTGACTCAATGCCGTGACAGTAACCCCCATTTGTTATAACTATTTGTTATAACCCCATATATTGATTGATTTATTATGTTTATTTTATATTATTTATATTTATATTTATATTATATTATATTTATTATATTTATTTATATATTATAACCCCATATGTTTGTTATTTAACCCCACTAACACCCATTTGTTATAACTGCGTAGATTCGCTGCACTCGCTATGATGAGGGAAGCCAACAGAAAGTAGAGTAT
>NW_014612406.1:0-334 GCF_000485595.1 Priapulus caudatus | reverse complement strand
CAGTAGTGCCTGTATGTATAAGTTGTAGGGAGCGCAGATTTCTTCTGTTGTTCTTGTACTTACAGATAGCAGCACACACGGTTTAGTATATGTCAACCTTTCCCCTCAAAATGTGTTCTCCAATCCTAACCTCTCTTTCCCTATTCAGTATTGTGTTCTCCTATGCTCTTAACCTGTCCTTCCCCACCCCCTCGGAACTCTTCCTCCCCCTCAGCCTCATGACATTGTCTCCCCCATCTTCACGTATCCCCACTCCACCTAACCCCCTCCTCTCTCCTCTCTCTCTCTCTCTCTCTCTCTCACACACACACACACACACACACACACACACACA
>NW_014612405.1:0-334 GCF_000485595.1 Priapulus caudatus | reverse complement strand
CCTGGATGTCGCTAGTGTTGCGACTAAGCTTGCTGAAATCAGGAGTATCACCGAATTGCCAGTCGGCGTCGGTTTCGGCATCAAAGACGGGCCGACAGCACAATCGGTATCGCGTATAGCCGACGCGGTTGTCGTTGGCTCGGCCTTAGTAAAGCAGATCGAGGCGTCACCGGATAACCCCTCACAAATTACCACTGGTATTACAGATCGGTTGCGCGAGATGCGCTCGATGATGGATACCGCTGACAGGAGTGTTGCATGAACTGGTTTGAATCACTGCTACCCTCGAAAATTCGAACTTCGGGTATTAGCGACAAGAAGAATGTACCCGAGG
>NW_014612404.1:0-334 GCF_000485595.1 Priapulus caudatus | reverse complement strand
TTGATACAAATCACGTGACTTTCGTCATTTCCGGCATAAATGTCATCAGTTTGTTTACCTTTGCGATGTATGAACTTCGTACAGAATCGTACTCAGTCAGTCATACTCATCATAGTACTCGTAGTCGTAGTACTTTCAGTATTTGTACTAGTTCAAGTAGTTGCAGTAATATTATATAAGTCTAATAAGTGATATGCCCCAGTATATCATATTTAAAAACTTATTATTAGATAATACTCAGATCGAGTACGGACTAACGTAGCTCCAAGAAACGGTATTGCTAGGGTTAGAATACGTTATATTGTGTGGTGTAGGGTTAGGGTTAGGGTTAGGG
>NW_014612403.1:0-334 GCF_000485595.1 Priapulus caudatus | reverse complement strand
GCACGCACGCGCGCACGCACGCACGCACGCACGCACACACACACACACACACACACACACACACACACACACACACACACACACACACACACACATGCACGCACTCAGGCACACACATGTACGCACGCAAAACATCACTGTAAACAATTCACCAACCTCACGCCACACACCACACGCCACACGCCTCGCGTCTCACCTTGACCCCTGGCTCGTGTCTCGCGTCTCGCGTCTCGCGTCTCACCTTGACCCCCGGCTCGTGTCTCGTGTCTCGCGTCTCACCTTGACCACCGGCTCGTGTCTCGTGTCTCGCGTCTCACCTTGACCCCCGGCTCGT
>NW_014612402.1:0-334 GCF_000485595.1 Priapulus caudatus | reverse complement strand
CACACACACGCACGCACGCACGCACGCACACACACACGCACACACACACACACGCACGCACACACACACACGCACGCATGCATGCACGCACGCACGCACACACACACACACACGCACGCACACACGCACGCACGGACACACGCACACACTCATACACAAACACACACACACGGACACACACACACGCGCACACACGCAAGCACGCACACGCGCATAACGCACGCACGCACGCACACACGCACGAACACGCGGACACACGCACGTATACGCACACACGGACACACACACACGAATACACACACACGCACACACGCACACACGGACGCACACACAC
>NW_014612401.1:0-334 GCF_000485595.1 Priapulus caudatus | reverse complement strand
TATATATATATATATATATATATATATATATATATACATTTATTTATTTTTATTTATAATTGAGTACTTTTAAATTGTTAACATGATCGAATTTTGTAGGAGTACGTTATATTGGATTAAACTAACTCTAATATAGTTTCTTGCTTGCACTGGAGGAGACATTTTCCTTTGTTTATCAATCTTCATAACGAGTTGCACTCCGCCGGGATGCAAATAAAATGGGTGAAATGACAAAAAGGATTTCTAATCAAGGATAAGCAATGGCGTCAGAAACAACAACGAACGCCACACATATATATATATATATATATATATATATATATATATATATATA
>NW_014612400.1:0-334 GCF_000485595.1 Priapulus caudatus | reverse complement strand
GTCGTCGTCGTCGTGTGTGTGTGTGTGTGTGTGTGTGTGTGTGTGTGTGTGTGTGTGTGTGTGTGTGTGTGTGTGTGTGTGTGTGTGTGTGTGTGTGTGTGTGTGCATGTGTACGTGTGTGCGTGTGCGCGCGCGTGCGTCTCGCGAGCTCGCGTATTAAAACTTAAACGCCCTTAACCTATATTTGAATTGTTTGTTATATATGTATGTATATATATATATATATATAGTATAGTATAGAACTATATATGCACTTAATACGTTCTTGATGTGTACGTATGTGTTCGGTATACGTTTTTTGTGCATGTAGGTTTTGCGTTGATTCGCGTGTGTG
>NW_014612399.1:0-334 GCF_000485595.1 Priapulus caudatus | reverse complement strand
CTCTGATATTAGCTTATAATGCCTAGGTGTGTGTGTGTGTGTGTGTATTGTCATCCCGCTATGGCGGTGATAGTGACTGATAGTGATGGGTGTGTGTGTGTATTGCAGCCCCGCTATGGCGGTGATAGTGACTGATACTGATAGTGATGGGTGTGTGTGTGTATTGCAGCCCCGCTATGGCGGTGATAGTGACTGATAGTGATGGGTGTGTGTGTGTATTGCAGCCCCGCTATGGCGGTGATAGTGACTGATACTGATAGTGATGGGTGTGTGTGTGTATTGCAGCCCCGCTATGGCGGTGATAGTGACTGATACTGATAGTGATGGGTGTGTG
>NW_014612398.1:0-334 GCF_000485595.1 Priapulus caudatus | reverse complement strand
AGAGAGAGAGAGAGGGAGAGAGAGGAGAGGGCGAGCGAGAGGGAGAGAGTGAGAGAGAAAATTGCGCTGTGCTAGCCAGGGAATGGTGGGATAAGCATGACACGAACTGTTTATGTGCAGATAGAATGCAGCCCACGCATCCGCACACGCCCTCACATACAGTGAACACACGTACGGCTTCACACAGCTGTTGCGCCATAGTATGAGAGTGCTGCCTCCGCAATCCCTTGCACACACATGTATGGATTTCTGCTCCTGGCTTGAACAGCAAGCCATAAAAGTGACTTAAAATGCAGCGAGAGCGCCAGCGTATAGACTAAGAGGGTTGTGTATC
>NW_014612397.1:0-334 GCF_000485595.1 Priapulus caudatus | reverse complement strand
GAGCGCGCAACAAATGCTCGACAAAGCGGACTCGCCATTAGCGACTCGCATCATTTATTTTGATTTTGACAGTGCAAAAATTAGTGACGACTCACTTTCGTCACTCGAAGCCCATGGCGATTTTATCGCCGACAACGGTAATGTCTCAGTTCGGCTCGAAGGCCATACCGACGAGCGTGGTAGCCGCGAATACAATATTGCTCTCGGTGATCGCCGTGCACAATCGGTACGCCGCGTATTATTATTTCAGGGTGCCTCGTCCGATCAGCTCGAAACCATTAGTTATGGCGAAGAGCAGCCAACCATGATGGGTCATGAAGAAAGCGCCTGGGGT
>NW_014612396.1:0-334 GCF_000485595.1 Priapulus caudatus | reverse complement strand
GTGCGCGTGCGTGCGTGCGTGTGTGACTCAATGCAAGAAAAACTCACACAGTGCACAACAATGCCTGATCACGGCTTGCTGTCTTGGAATTGGAGCCCCCTCTCTATTCCTCCCATCGTGTAGAAACATATTAATGTAGTCCCCCATGACTAATAGCATCTACCCCCTCCCCTCCCTCCCCTCCCTCTCTCTCCTCCCTCCTGCCTTCCTGCACACCCCCTCCCCACCGCCTCCCCCTCCCTCCTCCCTCCTGCACACCCCATCCCTCCCTCCTCCCTCCCTCCCTCCTCCCTCTTCCCTTCTCCCTCCTGCACACCCCATCCCTTCCCCTCCC
>NW_014612395.1:0-334 GCF_000485595.1 Priapulus caudatus | reverse complement strand
TATCTATCTATCTATCTATCTATCTATCTATCTATTATCTATCTATCTATCTATCTATCTATCTATCTATCTATCTCTCCCCACACCACCATCTATCACACTCTCCTACTGCGAAATTTGATTAATAATCTGCTTTTGAAGCGTGTATTTGTAACGATATTACAAATAATATTAATTTGGCTTCGCGATTCATGCTCTTGCTGTTGCTGCTGCGTCTTCATCATCTCTCTCTCCTTCTTCCCCCTCAATCTTCCTCTCTATACGTCTGCGCCTGGACAACGCAATAAAACACAATGTAATATATCGAAATCAACACCCCCGCTGCCGCGTCTCT
>NW_014612394.1:0-334 GCF_000485595.1 Priapulus caudatus | reverse complement strand
ATACCTGTCGCAGGGCAGACAGGGTATTTGGGGGCAGTGTAAAAACAATTAATAACGGAAGAAAAGCTAAAGATTTGAGTGGTGTTACAACGCGCTACGCATTTGATGCTGACGTGGGAGCGTATAATCATTAGCGACGAGAGCATTGCTACTCTCGTGATCACCAGTCTCTGGCTTGAATCCTAATTTATGGTCGGAGTATAAAACCTTTTGTTCTGCCTGCTATCCATCGTGTGGTTAAACGTGATGTTTTGCCAAGATTGAATAGCAGGGCTCTCCTTATCTAATCAAACTGATACCCCGGCGTGGATTGGGAAAGCGCAATTTCATCGTC
>NW_014612393.1:0-334 GCF_000485595.1 Priapulus caudatus | reverse complement strand
TATATATATATATATATATATATATATATATATATATTTATTCTGTTGTCAAAGTCGTACAGTCCTAGCAATAACCTACTCGTGGGGAGCCGTCAGAGGGAGCAGGCAAAGCAGTACATCGAGCGCTACTCTCGCTCTCCCGCGGTGTGTGTGTGTTCGTCCCCGTTACTACCCATGTATCCATCAACTCACAGTCCCCCCCCCCCAGCATGGTGTGTTTACGCCGATCGCTTGCTTACGTACGTCGCATCGAGTCACCGTGTCTCAGATGTCGACATCAAAGGACGCCGACGCGATGCAGAGAGCAGGCTGGGCGCCGCTCTCTCTCTCTCTC
>NW_014612392.1:0-334 GCF_000485595.1 Priapulus caudatus | reverse complement strand
GTTATTATTATTATTATTATTATTAAAGAGTATTATCATAACAATGGCGGTGCGTCACAAACTGATCACTTACATTCTTCTTCGTACAACCATTCCAGGTGAAATGGTTCTTTCGCTGGTTCCGCTTCAGATACGTATGTCACTGGTACCGTGTATGTGTAGCTGCAGAATGCAAACATCTCACGTATATATATATCATATCATATCATGTCACACATCATACTGCGCATATCGCTGTGGGAACATTCTATCTGTTGATGCGAGAATAATACACGTAGTATCTCGATTTTTATAGAGATAGATAGATGGATAGATGGGTGGATGGATGGATGGA
>NW_014612391.1:0-334 GCF_000485595.1 Priapulus caudatus | reverse complement strand
AGCAGCAGCAGCAGCAGCAGCAGCAGCAGCAGCAGCAGCAGCAGCAGCAGCAGCAGCAGCAGCAGCAGCAATCATGAGATGCGGAGCGATGATGAGAAGTTAAGCCCAGCAGTAGGGATTCCTACTACGTAGCCTTATCAGTAGATAGCATACTAACCTCGTAAGCTTGTTTCCTGTCCAGGGGTCGTGGCCTGTATTCTATTATTATATGGTTTGATAATGCTGGCATAATGCACGCGTTCGATTCTGCGTGCGTTCTCCGCATTACAGTAAAAGTTAAAGTAAAGTTAAATAATGGTCCAGAGAGACATGATACAAGATTGCGTGGCACAGC
>NW_014612390.1:0-334 GCF_000485595.1 Priapulus caudatus | reverse complement strand
CACACACACACACACACACACACGCACACGCACACGCACACACACACGTATACACACACGCACGCACGCACGCACGCACGCACGCACGCACGCACGCACGCACGCACGCACGCACACACACGCACACACACACACACACACACCACTCTCTCCATCTTCCGCACGATCATGCGGCAACTTCCGCAGCTCTCGTCGCATGAAAGCAGGCGAAAAATTTTCTTCTTACAAGTGCAGCAAATGATAGCTACGGTTATAGCTAGGTACAGTAGTGACCGTCGTCCAGTATGGCGCGAACGGCACGTGCCGTGGTTGTACTTGCCGTTGTTGTGTGTTG
>NW_014612389.1:0-334 GCF_000485595.1 Priapulus caudatus | reverse complement strand
TCTTCCCCCTCTTCCTCTCTCCCCCTCGTATCTCCCCTCGTATCTCCCCCTCTTCCACTCTCCCCCTCGTATCTTCCCCTCTCCCCCTCTTCCTCTCTCCTCCTGTATCTCCCCCTCTCCACCTCCCTCTCTCTCTCTGTCATGGCTTCCTCACTTCATCTAGGGATGAAACCATGTCAGGAATCTCATCTCAGCCTCCCGCGGGTCAACTCTATTTACATGAGTGTTTGCTCTCCCTCACTGTCTACCCCCTCCTCCCCCCCACTCTCTCCCCTCTCTCTCTGTCTGTCTCTCTCTCTTTCATTCATTCTTTATCTCTCTCTCTTCCTCTTCC
>NW_014612388.1:0-334 GCF_000485595.1 Priapulus caudatus | reverse complement strand
CTGCTTTAAAGTGAGGAGATTGCCAAGCAGCTAGGGACTTTTTTAAGCTAATCATAGAAGGCATCAACAGACCGCGTTAAATAAAGTCATCGGACTAAAAATTTTCTTCAATTTCGAGCACAGCCACACTCACCAATTTACCAATTGACGCCCCATAACCGGTCCAATCTTTATATTTACTCATCGCCTCAATCACTTTTGGCTTTATCTCATACGCTTCCATATCTTCATCCATCAGTGTTTTAGTGGTGTTATAGATAATAGAAATAAAATCCCTGAAGTCACTTAATACTTCTTTACCACCACTTGGACCATGCCCTGGCACGACAACCTC
>NW_014612387.1:0-334 GCF_000485595.1 Priapulus caudatus | reverse complement strand
TATATATATATATATATATATATATAGCTGGTGGTGATGAAGGATAGGGCATTGCCGATATGGCAGCACTACGTAATCTCCCAATAATGCTAGATTTGCCTGCCTATGCAGGGCAAAATTTGAACAGACATAAAATTAATACGTTTGTCAAAATACAAAAACGCACTTACCGGTGCCAAATGCTCATCTAAATGTTGGTTTTACGCGCGCACGCACACGCATGAACGCACGCGCACACACGCACGCACGCACGCATGACGAGACAAGCATCTCATTATTATTCACAAAGCGGCTAACAACGAGGAGGATCAACATTAGAATTTGCCTCATAAAG
>NW_014612386.1:0-334 GCF_000485595.1 Priapulus caudatus | reverse complement strand
CTTGGTCTTCACCAACCGGCACACGGTTGGCGCGATAAATCAAAATATCTGCGCTTTGTAATAACGGATAACCTAGAAAACCATAGGTGCTTAAATCTTTCTCAGTCAGTTTTTCTTGCTGGTCTTTATACGTCGGTACGCGCTCTAGCCAACCCAGCGGCGTCATCATTGACAATAAGGTGTAAAGCTCAGCATGAGCGGGCACTTTCGATTGAATAAACAAAGTCGCCTGCGAGGGATCAACCCCAGCGGCTAACCAATCAATAACCATATTCCAGACATTTTGCTCGATGACTTCCGGGCTGTCATAGTGCGTGGTTAATGCGTGCCAATC
>NW_014612385.1:0-334 GCF_000485595.1 Priapulus caudatus | reverse complement strand
AGCTTGTCAATCACCTCGATACTCAAGCGTACCAGGGGCCCCATTTCAAGCTTCGTCTCATTAACCAGCCGCACCAGCGGTAAAAAGATCCTAAGCTGTGGCAAAATAGCAAAACGTTCGGCAAACAGCGGCGACAATGCCACTGCGATCAACTCATCTTTCCGCTCCTGACAGGCCTGCCAGGTTGGAGCCGCAAGGACAGTCGGCAGGATTTCGATATATTCTTCCAGCCAGACATTCAGACGCTTCAGCCCTTTTTCATCTTGCGGCAGGCTCAGCTCATGGCTGAGCGCAAACAGGCAGAAATTGGCGAGCACCTGTTCAAGGTCGAACA
>NW_014612384.1:0-334 GCF_000485595.1 Priapulus caudatus | reverse complement strand
TCCTCATCACCCAACCTCCTCATCACCCAACCTCTTCCCCATCACCTAACCCTCTCCCCATCACCCAACTTCCTCCCCATCACCCAACCCCATCCCCATCACACCACACTGTGCACTCACGTGCCTAACCATACACACCACACACGTGTACGTACGCACACGCACGCGGACGCACGCACGCGCACATACACACGGACGCACGCACATACTGGTCTGTATATATATGTACATGCGGATACTAGTAGACACGGATGCACACACGCAGACGCACTCACACGCGGACGCACGTACACGCAGACGCACGTACACGCGGACGCACGTACACGCGACGCAC